>NW_024100346.1:0-21433 GCF_016545835.1 Crotalus tigris
AAAGCACCGTTATTAAGCATGAAATTTAACCCCGAATCCAATTCTGATGTCCGTTTTTACATTTGGGTCAAAAAAAATTTTCACCTCCAGAGCTCAAAAATCCCTGACCCCAGCATCAAGAATTTCTTTCCCAGAAAACCAAAACGACTCCATATTTAAAAACTACATAAAGCACCATTTTTAAGCATGAAATTTAACCCCGAATCCAATTCTGATTTCCGTTTTTACATTTGAGTCAAGAAAAAATTTTCAGCTCCAGGGCACAAAAATCCCTGACCCCGGCATCAGGAATTTCCTTCCCCGGACACCAAAATGGCTCAATTTTTAAAAACTACATAAAGCACCGTTATTAAGCATGAAATTTAACCCCGAATCCAATTCTGATGTCCGTTTTTGCATTTGGATCAAAAAAAAAATTCACCTCTGGAGCACAAAAATCCCTGACCCCGGCATCATTAATTTCCTTCCCCAGACACTAAAACGGTTTAATTATTAAAAACTACATAAATCACGATTTTTAAACATGAAATTTAACCCTGAATCCAATTCTGATGTCCATTTTTACATTTGGGTCAAAAAAAATTTTGACCAAGGGAGCAAAAAAATCCCTGACCCCGGCATCAGGAATTTCTTTCCCAGAAATCCAAAACGGCTCCATATTTAAAAATTACATAACACACCATTTTTAAGCATGAAACTTAACCCCGAATCCAATTCTGATGTCCATTTTTACATTTGTATCAAAAAAGAAATTTTCACCTTTGGAGCACAAAAATCCCTGACCTCGGCATCAGCAATTTCCTTCCCCGGACACCAAATCGGCTCCATTTTTAAAAACTACATAAAGCACCATTTTTAAAAATGAAATTTAACCCCGAATCCAATTCTGATGTCCGTTTTTACATTTGCGTCAAAAAAAAAATTTCACCTTCGGAGCAGAAAAATCCCTGACCTCGGCATCAGGAATTTCCTTTCCCGGACATTAAAACGGCTCAATTTTTAAAAATTACATAAAGCACCATTTTTAAGCATGAAACTTAACCCCGAATCCAATTCTGATGTCCTTTTTTACATTTGCATCAAAAAAAATTTTTCACCTTTGGAGCACAAAAATCCCTGACCCCGGCATCATCAATATCTTTCCCCGGACACCAAAAGGGCTCCATTTTTAAAAACTACATAAAGCACCATTTTTAAACATGAAAATTAACCCCGAATCCAATTCTGGTGTCATTTTTACATTTGGGTCAAAAAAAAATTTCACCTCCGGAGCACAAAAATCCCTGACCATGGCATCAAGAATTTCCTTCCCAGGACACCAAAACGGCTCCATTTTTAAAAACCACATGGAGCACAATTTTTAAGCATGAAATTTAACCCCGAATCCAATTCTGATGTCCGTTTTTACATTTGCATCAAAAAAAATTTTCACCTCTGGAGCACAAAAATCCCTGACCCCGGCATAAGGAATTTTGTTCCCCGGACACTAAAAGGGCTCAATTTTTAAAAACTGCATAAAGCACCATTTTTAAACATGAAATTTAACCCCGAATCCAATTCTGATGTCCGTTTTTACATTTGGATCAAAAAAAATGTCACCTCCGGAGCACAAAAATCCCTGTCCCCGGTATCCGGAATTTCCTTCCCTGGACACCAAAATGGCTCAATTTTTAAAAACTACATAAAGCATCATTTTTAAGCATGAAATTTAAACCCGAATCCAATTCTGATGTCCATTTCTATATTTGTGTCAAAAAAAAATTCACCTCCATAGCAGAAAAATCCCTGACCCCCGGCATCAGCAATTTCCTTCCCCAGACACCAAAACGGCTCCATTTTTAAAAATAACATAAAGCACCATTTTTAAGCATGAAACTTAACCCCGAATCCAATTCTGATGTCCATTTTTACATTTGTATCAAAAAAGAAATTTTCACCTTTGGAGCACAAAAATCCCTGACCTCGGCATCAGCAATTTCCTTCCCCGGACACCAAATCGGCTCCATTTTTAAAAACTACATAAAGCACCATTTTTAAAAATGAAATTTAACCCCGAATCCAATTCTGATGTCCGTTTTTACATTTGCGTCAAAAAAAAAATTTCACCTTCGGAGCAGAAAAATCCCTGACCTCGGCATCAGGAATTTCCTTTCCCGGACATTAAAACGGCTCAATTTTTAAAAATTACATAAAGCACCATTTTTAAGCATGAAACTTAACCCCGAATCCAATTCTGATGTCCTTTTTTACATTTGCATCAAAAAAAAATTTTCACCTTTGGAGCACAAAAATCCCTGACCCCGGCATCATCAATATCTTTCCCCGGACACCAAAATGGCTCCATTTTTAAAAACTACATAAAGCACCATTTTTAAACATGAAAATTAACCCCGAATCCAATTCTGGTGTCATTTTTACATTTGGGTCAAAAAAAAATTTCACCTCCGGAGCACAAAAATCCCTGACCATGGCATCAAGAATTTCCTTCCCAGGACACCAACACGGCTCCATTTTTAAAAACCACATGGAGCACAATTTTTAAGCATGAAATTTAACCCCGAATCCAATTCTGATGTCCGTTTTTACATTTGCATCAAAAAAAATTTTCACCTCTGGAGCACAAAAATCCCTGACCCCGGCATCAGGAATTTTGTTCCCCGGACACTAAAAGGGCTCAATTTTTAAAAACTGCATAAAGCACCATTTTTAAACATGAAATTTAACCCCGAATCCAATTCTGATGTCCGTTTTTACATTTGGATCAAAAAAAATGTCACCTCCGGAGCACAAAAATCCCTGTCCCCGGTATCCGGAATTTCCTTCCCTGGACACCAAAATGGCTCAATTTTTAAAACTACATAAAGCATCATTTTTAAGCATGAAATTTAAACCCGAATCCAATTCTGATGTCCATTTTTATATTTGTGTCAAAAAAAAATTCACCTCCATAGCAGAAAAATCCCTGACCCCCGGCATCAGCAATTTCCTTCCCCAGACACCAACACGGCTCCATTTTTAAAAATAACATAAAGCACCATTTTTAAGCATGAAATTTAACCCAGAATCCGATTCTGATGTCCATTTTTACATTTCGGTCAAAAAAATTTTCACCTCAGGAGCACAAAAATCCCTTACTCTGGCATCTAGAATTTCCTTCACTGCACACTAAAATGGCTCAATTTTTAAAAACTACATAAAGCACCGTTATTAAGCATGAAATTTAACCCCGAATCCAATTCTGATGTCCGTTTTTACATTTGGAACAAAAAAAAATTTCACGTCCAGAGCAGAAAAATCCCTGACCTTGGCAACAGCAATTTCCTTCCCCGGACACCAAAACGGCTCAATTGTTAAAAACTACATAAACCATCATTTTTAAGCATGAAATTTAACCCCGAATCCTATTCTGATGTCCATTTTTACATTTGTGTCAAAAAAAATTTCACCTCCATAGCAGAAAAACCCCTGACCCCGGCATAAGCAAATTCCTTTCCCGGACACTAAAACGGCTCAATTTTTAAATTACATAAAGCACCATTTTTAAGCATGATATCTAACCCCGAATCCAATTCTGATGTCCGTTTTTACATTTGGGTCAAAAAAAATTTCACCTCAGGAGCACAAAAATCCCTGACCCTGGCATCAGCAATTTCCTTCCCCGGACACTAAAACGGCTCAATTTTTAAAAACTACATAAAGCACCATTTTTAAAAATGAAATTTAACCCCGAATCCGATTCTGATGTCCGTTTTTACATTTGGGTGAAAAAAAATTTTCGCCTCAGCAGCACAAAAATCCCTGACCCCGGCTTCAGGAATTTCGTTCACCGGACAGCAAAACGGCTCAATTTGTAAAAACTACATAAAGCACCATTTTTAAGCATGAAATTTAACCCCGAATCCAATTCTGATGTCCGTTTTTACATTTCCATCAAAAAAAATTTTCACCTCTGGCGCACAAAAATCCCTGACCCCGGCATCACGAATTTCCTTTCCCGGACACCAAAACGGCTCAATTTTTAAAAATTACATAAAGCACCATTTTTAAACATGAAATTTAACCCCGAATCCAATTCTGATGTCCGTTTCTCCATTTCCATCAAAAAAAATTTTCACCTCTGGCGCACAAAAATCCCTGACCCCGGCATCAGCAATTTCCTTCCCCGGACACTAAAACGGCTCAATTTTTAAAAACTACATAAAGCACCATTTTTAAAAATGAAATTTACCCCGAATCCTATTCTCATGTCCGTTTTTACATTTGCATTAAAAAAAATTTTCACCTCCGGAGCAGAAAAATCCCTGACTCCGCATCAGGAATTTCCTTCTCCAGACACCAAAACGGCTCAATTTGTAAAAACTACATAAAGTACCATTTTTAAGCATAAAATTTAACCCCGAATCCTATTCTCATGTCCGTTTTTACATTTGCATTAAAAAAAATTTTCACCTCCGGAGCAGAAAAATCCCTGACCCCGGCATCAGGAATTTCCTTCTCCGGACACCAAAACGGCTCAATTTGTAAAAACTACATAAAGCACCATTTTTAAGCATGAAATTTAACCCCGAATCCAATTCTGATCTCCCTTTTTACATTTGCGTCAAAAAATTTTCACCTCCGGAGCAGAAAAATCCATGACCCCGGCATCAGGAATTTCCTTCTCCGGACACCAAAATGGCTCAATTTGTAAAAACTACTTAAAGCACCATTTTTAAGCATGAAATTTAACCCCGAATCCAATTCTGATGTCCATTTTTACATTTGCGTCCCAAAAAAATTTTCACTTCCATAGCAGAAAAATCCCTGACCCCGGCATCAGGAATTTCCTTTCCCGGACACCAAAATGGCTCAATTTTAAAAAATTACATAAAGCACCATTTTTAAAAATGAAATTTAACCCCGAATCCTATTCTCATGTCCGTTTTTACATTTGCATTAAAAAAAAGTTTCACCTCCGGAGCAGAAAAATCCCTGACCCCGGCATCAGGAATTTCCTTCTCCGGACACCAAAATGGCTCAATTTGAAAAAATTACATAAAGCACCATTTTTAAACATGAAATTTAACCCCGAATCCAATTCTGATGTCCGTTTTTACATTTCCATCAAAAAACATTTTCACCTCTGGTGCACAAAAATCCCTGACCCCGGCATCAGCAATTTCCTTCCCCGGACACTAAAACGGCTCAATTTTTAAAAACTACATAAAGCACCATTTTTAAAAATGAAATTTACCCCGAATCCTATTCTCATCTCCGTTTTTACATTTGCATTAAAAAAAAATTTTCACCTCTGGAGCACAACAATCCCTGACCCCAGCATCAGCAATTTCCTTCCCGGACACTAAAACGGCTCATTTTTTAAAAACTACATAGAGCACCATTTTTAAAAATGAAATTTAACGCCGAATCCAATTCTCATGTCCGTTTTTACATTTGCATTAAAAAAAATTTTCACCTCCGGAGCAGAAAAATCCCTGACCCCAGCATCAGGAATTTCCTTCTCCGGACACCAAAACGGCTCAATTTGTAAAAACTACATAAAGCACCATTTTTTAGCATAAAATTTAACCCCGAATCCTATTCTCATGTCCGTTTTTACATTTGCATTAAGAAAAATTTTCACCTCCGGAGCAGAAAAATCCCTGACACCGGCATCAGGAATTTAATTCTCCGGAAACCAAAACGGCTCAATTTGTAAAAACTACATAAAGCACCATTTTTAAGCATGAAATTTAACCCCGAATCCAATTCTGATGTCCGTTTTTACATTTGGGTCAAAAAAATTTTCACCTCAAGAGCACAAAAATCCCTTACTCCGGCATCAGGAATTTCCTTCCCTGGACACTAAAATGGCTCAATTTTTAAAAACTACATAAAGCATCATTTTTAAGCATGAAATTTAACACCAAATCCAATTCTGATGTCCCTTTTTACATTTGCGTCCCAAAAAAAATTTCACTTCCACAGCAGAAAAATCCCTGACCCCAGCATCAAGAATTTACTTCCCAGGACAGCAAAACGGCTCCATTTTTAAAAATCACATGGAGCACAATTTTTAATCCTAAAATTTAACCCCAAATCCAATTCTGATATCCGTTTTTACATTTGGATCAAAAAAAATTTTCACTTCTGATGCAGAAAAATCGCTGACCCCGGCATCAGCAATTTCCTTCCCCGCCCACCAAAACGGCTCCATTTTTAAAAATTACATAAAGCACCATTTTTAAACATGAAATTTAACCCCGAATCCAATTCTGATGTCCCTTTTTACATTTGCGTCAAAAAAATTTTCACCTCCGGAGCAGAAAAATCCCTGACCCCGGCATCACGAATTTCCTTTCCCGGACACCAAAACGGCTCAATTTTTAAAAATTACATAAAGTAACATTTTTAAACATGAAATTTAACCCCGAATCCAATTCTGATGTCCGTTTCTCCATTTCCATCAAAAAAAATTTTCACCTCTGGCGCACAAAAATCCCTGACCACGGCATCAGCAATTTCCTTCCACGGACACTAAAACGGCTCAATTTTTAAAAACTACATAAAGCACCATTTTTAAAAATGAAATTTACCCCGAATCCTATTCTCATGTCCGTTTTTACATTTGCATTAAAAAAAATTTTCACCTCCGCAGCAGAAAAATCCCTGACTCCGCCATCAGGAATTTCCTTCTCCAGACACCAAAACGGCTCAATTTGTAAAAACTACATAAAGTACCATTTTTAAGCATAAAATTTAACCCCGAATCCTATTCTCATGTCCGTTTTTACATTTGCATTAAAAAAAATTTTCACCTCCGGAGCAGAAAATTCCCTGACCCCGGCATCAGGAATTTCCTTCTCCGGACACCAAAACGGCTCAATTTGTAAAAACTACATAAAGCACCATTTTTAAGCATGAAATTTAACCCCGAATCCAATTCTGATCTCCCTTTTTACATTTGCGTCAAAAAATTTTCACCTCCGGAGCAGAAAAATCCATGACCCCGGCATCAGGAATTTCCTTCTCCGGACACCAAAATGGCTCAATTTGTAAAAACTACTTAAAGCACCATTTTTAAGCATGAAATTTAACCCCGAATCCAATTCTGATGTCCATTTTTACATTTGCGTCCCAAAAAAATTTTCACTTCCATAGCAGAAAAATCCCTGACCCCGGCATCACGAATTTCCTTTCCCGGACACCAAAATGGCTCAATTTTTAAAAATTACATAAAGCACCATTTTTAAACATGAAAATTTAACCCCGAATCCAATTCTGATGTCCCTTTTTACATTTGCGTCAAAAAAAATTTCACCTCCTGAGCAGAAAATCCCTGACCCCGGCATCAAGAATTTCCTTCCCAGGACACCAAAACGGCTCCATTTTTAAAAACCACATGGAGCACAATTTTTAAGCATGAAATTTAACCCCGAATCCAATTCTGATGTCCGTTTTTACATTTGCATCAAAAAAAATTTTCACCTCTGGCGCAAAAAAATCCCTGACCCCGGTATCAGGAATTTTGTTCCCCGGACACTAAAAGGGCTCAATTTTTAAAAACTACATAAAGCACCATTTTTAAACATGAAATTTAACCCCGAATCCAATTCTGATGTCCGTTTTTACATTTGGATCAAAAAAAATGTCACCTCCGGAGCACAAAAATCCCTGTCCCCGGTATCCGGAATTTCCTTCCCTGGACACCAAAATGGCTCAATTTTTAAAAACTACATAAAGCATCATTTTTAAGCATGAAATTTAAACCCGAATCCAATTCTGATGTCCATTTCTATATTTGTGTCAAAAAAAAATTCACCTCCATAGCAGAAAAATCCCTGACCCGGGCATCAGCAATTTCCTTCCCCAGACACCAAAACGGCTCCATTTTTAAAAATAACATAAAGCACCATTTTTAAGCATGAAATTTAACCCAGAATCCGATTCTGATGTCCATTTTTACATTTCGGTCAAAAAAATTTTCACCTCAGGAGCACAAAAATCCCTTACTCTGGCATCTAGAATTTCCTTCACTGCACACTAAAATGTCTCAATTTTTAAAAACTACATAAAGCACCGTTATTAAGCATGAAATTTAACCCCGAATCCAATTCTGATGTCCGTTTTTACATTTGGAACAAAAAAAAATTTCACGTCCAGAGCAGAAAAATCCCTGACCTTGGCAACAGCAATTTCCTTCCCCGGACACCAAAACGGCTCAATTGTTAAAAACTACATAAAGCATCATTTTTAAGCATGAAATTTAACCCCGAATCCTATTCTGATGTCCATTTTTACATTTGTGTCAAAAAAAATTTCACCTCTATAGCAGAAAAACCCCTGACCCCGGCATAAGCAAATTCCTTTCCCGGACACTAAAACGGCTCATTTTTTAAATTACATAAAGCACCATTTTTAAGCATGAAATTTAACCCCGAATCCAATTCTGATGTCCCTTTTTACATTTGCGTCAAAAAAATTTTCACCTCCGGAGCAGAAAAATCCATGACCCCGGCATCAGGAATTTCCTTCTCCGGACACCAAAACGGCTCAATTTGTAAAAACTACTTAAAGCACCATTTTTAAGCATGAAATTTAACCCCGAATCCAATTCTGATGTCCATTTTTACATTTGCGTCCCAAAAAAATTTTCACTTCCATAGCAGAAAAATCCCTGACCCCGGCATCAGGAATTTCCTTTTCCGGACACCAAAACGGCTCAATTTTAAAAAATTACATAAAGCACCATTTTTAAAAATGAAATTTAACCCCGAATCCTATTCTCATGTCCGTTTTTACATTTGCATTAAAAAAAAGTTTCACCTCCGGAGCAGAAAAATCCCTGACCCCGGCATCAGGAATTTCCTTCTCCGGACACCAAAATGGCTCAATTTGAAAAAATTACATAAAGCACCATTTTTAAACATGAAATTTAACCCCGAATCCAATTCTGATGTCCGTTTTTACATTTCCATCAAAAAACATTTTCACCTCTGGTGCACAAAAATCCCTGACCCCGGCATCAGCAATTTCCTTCCCCGGACACTAAAACGGCTCAATTTTTAAAAACTACATAAAGCACCATTTTTAAAAATGAAATTTACCCCGAATCCTATTCTCATCTCCGTTTTTACATTTGCATTAAAAAAAAATTTTCACCTCTGGAGCACAACAATCCCTGACCCCAGCATCAGCAATTTCCTTCCCGGACACTAAAACGGCTCATTTTTTAAAAACTACATAAAGCACCATTTTTAAAAATGAAATTTAACGCCGAATCCAATTCTCATGTCCGTTTTTACATTTGCATTAAAAAAAAATTTTCACCTCCGGAGCAGAAAAATCCCTGACCCCAGCATCAGGAATTTCCTTCTCCGGACACCAAAACGGCTCAATTTGTAAAAACTACATAAAGCACCATTTTTTAGCATAAAATTTAACCCCGAATCGTATTCTCATGTCCGTTTTTACATTTGCATTAAGAAAAATTTTCACCTCCGGAGCAGAAAAATCCCTGACACCGGCATCAGGAATTTAATTCTCCGGAAACCAAAACGGCTCAATTTGTAAAAACTACATAAAGCACCATTTTTAAGCATGAAATTTAACCCCGAATCCAATTCTGATGTCCGTTTTTACATTTGGGTCAAAAAAATTTTCACCTCAAGAGCACAAAAATCCCTTACTCCGGCATCAGGAATTTCCTTCCCTGGACACTAAAATGGCTCAATTTTTAAAAACTACATAAAGCATCATTTTTAAGCATGAAATTTAACACCAAATCCAATTCTGATGTCCATTTTTACATTTGCGTCCCAAAAAAATTTTCACTTCCATAGCAGAAAAATCCCTGACCCCGGCATCAGGAATTTCCTTTCCCGGACACCAAAACGGCTCAATTTTAAAAAATTACATAAAGCACCATTTTTAAAAATGAAATTTAACCCCGAATCCTATTCTCATGTCCGTTTTTACATTTGCATTAAAAAAAAGTTTCACCTCCGGAGCAGAAAAATCCCTGACCCCGGCATCAGGAATTTCCTTCTCCGGACACCAAAATGGCTCAATTTGAAAAAATTACATAAAGCACCATTTTTAAACATGAAATTTAACCCCGAATCCAATTCTGATGTCCGTTTTTACATTTCCATCAAAAAACATTTTCACCTCTGGTGCACAAAAATCCCTGACCCCGGCATCAGCAATTTCCTTCCCCGGACACTAAAACGGCTCAATTTTTAAAAACTACATAAAGCACCATTTTTAAAAATGAAATTTAACCCCGAATCCTATTCTCATCTCCGTTTTTACATTTGCATTAAAAAAAAATTTTCACCTCTGGAGCACAACAATCCCTGACCCCAGCATCAGCAATTTCCTTCCCGGACACTAAAACGGCTCATTTTTTAAAAACTACATAGAGCACCATTTTTAAAAATGAAATTTAACGCCGAATCCAATTCTCATGTCCGTTTTTACATTTGCATTAAAAAAAATTTTCACCTCCGGAGCAGAAAAATCCCTGACCCCAGCATCAGGAATTTCCTTCTCCGGACACCAAAACGGCTCAATTTGTAAAAACTACATAAAGCACCATTTTTTAGCATAAAATTTAACCCCGAATCCTATTCTCATGTCCGTTTTTACATTTGCATTAAGAAAAATTTTCACCTCCGGAGCAGAAAAATCCCTGACACCGGCATCAGGAATTTAATTCTCCGGAAACCAAAACGGCTCAATTTGTAAAAACTACATAAAGCACCATTTTTAAGCATGAAATTTAACCCCGAATCCAATTCTGATGTCCGTTTTTACATTTGGGTCAAAAAAATTTTCACCTCAAGAGCACAAAAATCCCTTACTCCGGCATCAGGAATTTCCTTCCCTGGACACTAAAATGGCTCAATTTTTAAAAACTACATAAAGCATCATTTTTAAGCATGAAATTTAACACCAAATCCAATTCTGATGTCCCTTTTTACATTTGCGTCCCAAAAAAATTTTCACTTCCACAGCAGAAAAATCCCTGACCCCAGCATCAAGAATTTACTTCCCAGGACAGCAAAACGGCTCCATTTTTAAAAACCACATGGAGCACAATTTTTAATCCTAAAATTTAACCCCAAATCCAATTCTGATATCCGTTTTTACATTTGGATCAAAAAAAATTTTCACTTCTGATGCAGAAAAATCGCTGACCCCGGCATCAGCAATTTCCTTCCCCGCCCACCAAAACGGCTCCATTTTTAAAAATTACATAAAGCACCATTTTTAAACATGAAATTTAACCCCGAATCCAATTCTGATGTCCTTTTTTACATTTGCGTCAAAAAAATTTTCACCTCCGGAGCAGAAAAATCCCTGACCCCGGCATCACGAATTTCCTTTCCCGGACACCAAAACGGCTCAATTTTTAAAAATTACATAAAGTAACATTTTTAAACATGAAATTTAACCCCGAATCCAATTCTGATGTCCGTTTCTCCATTTCCATCAAAAAAAATTTTCACCTCTGGCGCACAAAAATCCCTGACCACGGCATCAGCAATTTCCTTCCACGGACACTAAAACGGCTCAATTTTTAAAAACTACATAAAGCACCATTTTTAAAAATGAAATTTACCCCGAATCCTATTCTCATGTCCGTTTTTACATTTGCATTAAAAAAAATTTTCACCTCCGGAGCAGAAAAATCCCTGACTCCGCCATCAGGAATTTCCTTCTCCAGACACCAAAACGGCTCAATTTGTAAAAACTACATAAGCCACCATTTAAAAATGAAATTTAACGCCGAATCCAATTCTCATGTCCGTTTGTGAATTTGCATTTAAAAAAAATTTTCACCTCGGAGCAGAGAAAAATCCCTGACCCCAGCATCAGGACTTTTCCTATTCGGACACCAAAAAGGCTCACTTTTTTTTCCCAAAAAAAAAAAAAAATTTGTAAAAAAAAATACATAAACGCACCATTTTTAGCATAAAAGATTAACCCCGAATCATGTATGTGTCTCATTGTCCGTTTTTTACATTAGACTACTAAGAAAATAAATTTCACATCCGGAGCACAAAAATCCCTGACCCCGGCATCAGGATTTTCCTTTCCCGGACAACAAAATGGCTCAATTTTTTAAAAGTACAAAAGCACCATTTTTAAGCATGAAATTTAACCCCGAATCCAATTCTGATGTCCGTTTTTACATTTGGGTCAAAAAAATTTTCACCTCAAGAGCACAAAAATCCCTTACTCCGGCATCAGGACTTTCCTTCCCTGGACACTAAAATGGCTCAATTTTTAAAAACTACATAAAGCATCATTTTTAAGCATGAAATTTAACACCAAATCCAATTCTGATGTCCCTTTATACATTGCGCCCAAAAAAATTTTAACTTCACACAGCAGAAAATCCCTGACCCCAAGCATCAAGAAATTACTTCCCAGGACCACCAAACGGCTCCATTTTTTAAAAACCCACAGGGAGCACAATTTTTCATCCTAAAATGTTAACACCAAAATCCAATTCTATAAATCCGTTTTTACATTTGGATCAAAAAAAATTTTCACGTTCGATGCAGAAAAATCGCTGACACCGGCAATCAGCAATTCCTTACCGCCCACCAAAAGGCTCACATAATTTTTTAAAAATTACATAAAGCCCCATTGTTAAACATGAAATATAACCCCGAATCCAATTTGATGTCCTTTTTTACATTTTGCGATGTCAAAAAAAATTTTCACCTCTGGCGCACAAAAATCCCTGACCCCGGCATCACGAATTTCCTTTCCCGGACACCAAAACGGCTCAATTTTTAAAAATTACATAAAGCACCATTTTTAAACATGAAATTTAACCCCGAATCCAATTCTGATGTCCGTTTCTCCATTTCCATCAAAAAAAATTTTCACCTCTGGCGCACAAAAATCCCTGACCCCGGCATCAGCAATTTCCTTCCCCGGACACTAAAACGGCTCAATTTTTAAAAACTACATAAAGCACCATTTTTAAAAATGAAATTTACCCCGAATCCTATTCTCATGTCCGTTTTTACATTTGCATTAAAAAAAATTTTCACCTCCGGAGCAGAAAAATCCCTGACCCCAGCATCAGCAATTTCCTTCCCGGACACTAAAACGGCTCATTTTTTTAAAAACTACATAAAGCACCATTTTTAAAAATGAAATTTAACGCCGAATCCAATTCTCATGTCCGTTTTTACATTTGCATTAAAAAAAAATTTTCACCTCCGGAGCAGAAAAATCCCTGACCCCAGCATCAGGAATTTCCTTCTCCGGACACCAAAACGGCTCAATTTTTAAAAACTACATAAAGCACCATTTTTTAGCATAAAATTTAACCCCGAATCGTATTCTCATGTCCGTTTTTACATTTGCATTAAGAAAAATTTTCACCTCCGGAGCAGAAAAATCCCTGACACCGGCATCAGGAATTTAATTCTCCGGACACCAAAACGGCTCAATTTGTAAAAACTACATAAAGCACCATTTTTAAGCATGAAATTTAACCCCGAATCCAATTCTGATGTCCGTTTTTTACATTTGAGGTACTAAAAAAAATTTTCACCTCAAGAGCACAAAAATCCCTTACTCCGGCATCAGGAATTTCCTTCCCTGGACACTAAAATGGCTCAATTTTTAAAAACTACATAAAGCATCATTTTTAAGCATGAAATTTAACCCAAAATCCAATTCTGATGTCCCTTTTTACATTTGCGTCCCAAAAAAATTTTCACTTCCACAGCAGAAAAATCCCTGACCCCAGCATCAAGAATTTACTTCCCAGGACACCAAAACGGCTCCATTTTTAAAAACCACATGGAGCACAATTTTTAATCCTAAAATTTAACCCCAAATCCAATTCTGATATCCGTTTTTACATTTGGATCAAAAAAAATTTTAACTTCTGATGCAGAAAAATCGCTGACCCCGGCATCAGCAATTTCCTTCCCCGCCCACCAAAACGGCTCCATTTTTAAAAATTACATAAAGCACCATTTTTAAACATGAAATTTAACCCCGAATCCAATTCTGATGTCCCTTTTTACATTTGCGTCAAAAAAATTTTCACCTCCGGAGCAGAAAAATCCCTGACCCCGGCATCACGAATTTCCTTTCCCGGACACCAAAACGGCTCAATTTTTAAAAATTACATAAAGTAACATTTTTAAACATGAAATTTAACCCCGAATCCAATTCTGATGTCCGTTTCTCCATTTCCATCAAAAAAATTTTTCACCTCTGGCGCACAAAAATCCCTGACCACGGCATCAGCAATTTCCTTCCACGGACACTAAAACGGCTCAATTTTTAAAAACTACATAAAGCACCATTTTTAAAAATGAAATTTACCCCGAATCCTATTCTCATGTCCGTTTTTACATTTGCATTAAAAAAAATTTTCACCTCCGGAGCAGAAAAATCCCTGACCCCAGCATCAGCAATTTCCTTCCCGGACACTAAAACGGCTCATTTTTTTAAAAACTACATAAAGCACCATTTTTAAAAATGAAATTTAACGCCGAATCCAATTCTCATGTCCGTTTTTACATTTGCATTAAAAAAAAATTTTCACCTCCGGAGCAGAAAAATCCCTGACCCCAGCATCAGGAATTTCCTTCTCCGGACACCAAAACGGCTCAATTTGTAAAAACTACATAAAGCACCATTTTTTAGCATAAAATTTAACCCCGAATCCTATTCTCATGTCCGTTTTTACATTTGCATTAAGAAAAATTTTCACCTCCGGAGCAGAAAAATCCCTGACACCGGCATCAGGAATTTAATTCTCCGGAAACCAAAACGGCTCAATTTGTAAAAACTACATAAAGCACCATTTTTAAGCATGAAATTTAACCCCGAATCCAATTCTGATGTCCGTTTTTACATTTGGGTCAAAAAAATTTTCACCTCAAGAGCACAAAAATCCCTTACTCCGGCATCAGGAATTTCCTTCCCTGGACACTAAAATGGCTCAATTTTTAAAAACTACATAAAGCATCATTTTTAAGCATGAAATTTAACACCAAATCCAATTCTGATGTCCCTTTTTACATTTGCGTCCCAAAAAAATTTTCACTTCCACAGCAGAAAAATCCCTGACCCCAGCATCAAGAATTTACTTCCCAGGACACCAAAACGGCTCCATTTTTAAAAACCACATGGAGCACAATTTTTAATCCTAAAATTTAACCCCAAATCCAATTCTGATATCCGTTTTTACATTTGGATCAAAAAAAATTTTCACTTCTGATGCAGAAAAATCGCTGACCCCGGCATCAGCAATTTCCTTCCCCGCCCACCAAAACGGCTCCATTTTTAAAAATTACATAAAGCACCATTTTTAAACATGAAATTTAACCCCGAATCCAATTCTGATGTCCTTTTTTACATTTGCGTCAAAAAAATTTTCACCTCCGGAGCAGAAAAATCCCTGACCCCGGCATCACGAATTTCCTTTCCCGGACACCAAAACGGCTCAATTTTTAAAAATTACATAAAGTAACATTTTTAAACATGAAATTTAACCCCGAATCCAATTCTGATGTCCGTTTCTCCATTTCCATCAAAAAAAATTTTCACCTCTGGCGCACAAAAATCCCTGACCACGGCATCAGCAATTTCCTTCCACGGACACTAAAACGTCTCAATTTTTAAAAACTACATAAAGCACCATTTTTAAAAATGAAATTTACCCCGAATCCTATTCTCATGTCCGTTTTTACATTTGCATTAAAAAAAATTTTCACCTCCGGAGCAGAAAAATCCCTGACTCCGCCATCAGGAATTTCCTTCTCCAGACACCAAAACGGCTCAATTTGTAAAAACTACATAAAGTACCATTTTTAAGCATAAAATTTAACCCCGAATCCTATTCTCATGTCCGTTTTTACATTTGCATTAAAAAAAATTTTCACCTCCGGAGCAGAAAATTCCCTGACCCCGGCATCAGGAATTTCCTTCTCCGGACACCAAAACGGCTCAATTTGTAAAAACTACTTAAAGCACCATTTTTAAGCATGAAATTTAACCCCGAATCCAATTCTGATGTCCATTTTTACATTTGCGTCCCAAAAAATTTTTCACTTCCATAGCAGAAAAATCCCTGACCCCGGCATCACGAATTTCCTTTCCCGGACACCAAAACGGCTCAATTTTTAAAAATTACATAAAGCACCATTTTTAAACATGAAAATTTAACCCCGAATCCAATTCTGATGTCCCTTTTTACATTTGCATTAAAAAAAATTTTCACCTCCTGAGCAGAAAATCCCTGACCCCGGCATCAGGAATTTCCTTTCCCGGACACCAAAACGGCTCAATTTTTAAAAATTACATAAAGCACCATTTTTAAAAATGAAATTTAACCCCGAATCCTATTCTCATGTCCGTTTTTACATTTGCATTAAAAAAAATTTTCACCTCCGGAGCAGAAAAATCCCTGACCCCGGCATCAGGAATTTCCTTCTCCGGACACCAAAACGGCTCAATTTGAAAAAATTACATAAAGCACCATTTTTAAACATGAAATTTAACCCCGAATCCAATTCTGATGTCCGTTTTTACATTTCCATCAAAAAACATTTTCACCTCTGGTGCACAAAAATCCCTGACCCCGGCATCAGCAATTTCCTTCCCCGGACACTAAAACGGCTCAATTTTTAAAAACTACATAAAGCACCATTTTTAAAAATGAAATTTACCCCGAATCCTATTCTCATGTCCGTTTTTACATTTGCATTAAAAAAAATTTTTCACCTCTGGAGCACAACAATCCCTGACCCCAGCATCAGCAATTTCCTTCCCGGACACTAAAACGGCTCATTTTTTAAAAACTACATAAAGCACCATTTTTAAAAATGAAATTTAACGCCGAATCCAATTCTCATGTCCGTTTTTACATTTGCATTAAAAAAAAATTTTCACCTCCGGAGCAGAAAAATCCCTGACCCCAGCATCAGGAATTTCCTTCTCCGGACACCAAAACGGCTCAATTTGTAAAAACTACATAAAGCACCATTTTTTAGCATAGAATTTAACCCCGAATCCTATTCTCATGTCCGTTTTTACATTTGCATTAAGAAAAATTTTCACCTCCGGAGCAGAAAAATCCCTGACACCGGGATCAGGAATTTAATTCTCCGGAAACCAAAACGGCTCAATTTGTAAAAACTACATAAAGCACCATTTTTAAGCATGAAATTTAACCCCGAATCCAATTCTGATGTCCGTTTTTACATTTGGGTCAAAAAAATTTTCACCTCAAGAGCACAAAAATCCCTTACTCCGGCATCAGGACTTTCCTTCCCTGGACACTAAAATGGCTCAATTTTTAAAAACTACATAAAGCATCATTTTTAAGCATGAAATTTAACACCAAATCCAATTCTGATGTCCATTTTTACATTTGCGTCCCAAAAAAATTTTCACTTCCATAGCAGAAAAATCCCTGACCCCGGCATCAAGAATTTACTTCCCAGGACACCAAAACGGCTCCATTTTTAAAAACCACATGGAGCACAATTTTTAATCCTAAAATTTAACCCCAAATCCAATTCTGATATCCGTTTTTACATTTGGATCAAAAAAGATTTTCACTTCTGATGCAGAAAAATCGCTGACCCCAGCATCAGCAATTTCCTTCCCGGACACTAAAACGGCTCATTTTTTAAAAACTACATAAAGCACCATTTTTAAAAATGAAATTTAACGCCGAATCCAATTCTCTTGTCCGTTTTTACATTTGCATTAAAAAAAAATTTTCACCTCCGGAGCAGAAAAATCCCAGACCCCAGCATCAGGAATTTCCTTCTCCGGACACCAAAACGGCTAAATTTGTAAAAACTACATAAAGCACCATTTTTTAGCATAAAATTTAACCCCGAATCCTATTCTCATGTCCGTTTTTACATTTGCATTAAGAAAAATTTTCACCTTCGGAGCAGAAAAATCCCTGACCCCGGCATCAGGAATTTAATTCTCCGGAAATCAAAACGGCTCAATTTGTAAAAACTACATAAAGCACCATTTTTAAGCATGAAATTTAACCGCGAATCCAATACTGATGTCCGTTTTTACATTTGGGTCAAAAAAATTTTCACCTCAGGAGCACAAAAATCCCTTACTCTGGCATCAGGAATTTCCTTCCCTGGACACTAAAATGGCTCAATTTTTAAAAACTACATAAAGCATCATTTTTAAGCATGAAATTTAACACCAAATCCAATTTTGATGTCCATTTTTACATTTGCGTCCCAAAAAATTTTTCACTTCCATAGCAGAAAAATCCCTGACCCCGGCATCAAGAATTTACTTCCCAGGACACCAAAACGGCTCCATTTTTAAAAACCACATGGAGCACAATTTTTAATCCTAAAATTTAACCCCAAATACAATTCTGTTATCCGTTTTTACATTTGGATCAAAAAATTTTTTCACTTCTGATGCACAAAAATCCCTGACCCCGGCATCAGCAATTTCCTTCCCCGCCCACCAAAACGGCTCCATTTTTAAAAATTACATAAAGCACCATTTTTAAACATGAAATTTAACCCCGAATCCAATTCTGATGTCTCTTTTTACATTTGCGTCAAAAAAATTTTCACCTCCGGAGCAGAAAAATCCCTAACCCTGGCATCACGAATTTCCTTCTTCGGACACCAATATGGCTCCATTTTGAAAAACCACATGGAGCACCATTTTTAAACATGAAATTTAACTCCGAATCCAATTCTGATGTCCGTTTTTACATTTCCATCAAAAAAAAATTTCACCTCTGGCGCACAAAAATCCCTGACCCCGGCATCAGCAATTTCCTTCCCCGGACACTAAAACGGCTCAATTTTTAAAAACTACATAAAGCACTATTTTTAAAAATGAAATTTACCCCGAATCCTATTCTCATGTCCGTTTTTACATTTGCATTAAAAAAATTTTTTCACCTCTGGAGCACAACAATCCCTGACCCCAGCATCAGGAATCTCCTTCTCCGGACACCAAAACGGCTCAATTTGTAAAAACTACATAAAGCACCATTTTTTAGCATAAAATTTAACCCCGAATCCTATTCTCATGTCCGTTTTTACATTTGCATTAAGAAAAATTTTCACCTCCGGAGCAGAAAAATCCCTGACCCCGGCATCAGGAATTTAATTCTCCGGAAACCAAAACGGCTCAATTTGTAAAAACTACATAAAGCACCATTTTTAAAAATGAAATTTAACCCCGAATCCTATTCTCATGTCCGTTTTTACATTTGCATTAAAAAAAATTTTCACCTCCGGAGCAGAAAAATCCCTGACCCCGGCATCAGGAATTTCCTTTCCCGGACACTAAAACGGCTCAATTTTTAAAAATTACATAAAGCACCATTTTTAAACATGAAATTTAACCCCGAATCCAATTCTGATGTCCGTTTTTACATTTGGAACAAAAAAAATTTTTCACCTCTGGAGCACAACAATCCCTGACCCCAGCATCAGCAATTTCCTTCCCGGACACTAAAACGGCTCAATTTTTAAAAACTACATAAAGCACCATTTTTACAAATGAAATTTGACCCGGAATCCAATTCTGATGTCCGTTTTTCCATTTGGGTCAATAAAAAATTTTCACCTCTGGAGCACAAAAATCCCTGACCCCGGCATCAGGAATTTCCTTCCCTAGACACCAATACAGCTGAATTTTTAAAAACTACATAAAGCACCATTTTTACAAATGAAATTTAACCCGGAATCCAATTTTGATATCCGTTTTTACATTTGGTTTAAGAAAAAATTTTCACCTCTGGAGCCCAAAAATCCCTGACCCCGGCATCAGGAATTTCCTTTCCCAGACACCAAAACGGCTCAATTTTTAAAAACTACATAAAGCACTATTTTTAAGCATGAAATTTAACCCGGAATCCAATTCTGATATCCGTTTTTCCATTTGGGTAAATAAAAAATTTTCACCTCTGGAGCACAAAAATCCCTGACCCCGGCATCAGGAATTTCCTTCCCTAGACACCAATACAGCTGAATTTTTAAAAACTACATAAAGCATCATTTTTACAAATGAAATTTAACCCGGAATCCAATTCTGATGTCCGTTTTTCCATTTGGGTAAATAAAAAATTTTCACCTCTGGAGCACAAAAATCCCTGACCCCGGCATCAGGAATTTCCTTCCCTAGACACCAAAACATCTCAATTTTTAAAAACTACATAAAGCACCATTTTTAAGCATGAAATTTAAACCCGAATCCAATTCTGATGTCTGTTTTGACATTTGGGTCAATAAAAAATTTTCACCTCTGGAGCACAAGAATCGCTGACCCCGGCATCAGGAATTTCCTTCTCTAGACAACAAAACAGCTCAATTTTTAAAAACTACATAAAGCACCATTTTTACAAATGAAATTTGACCCGGAATCCAATTCTGATGTCCGTTTTTCCATTTGGGTCAATAAAAAATTTTCACCTCTGGAGCACAAAAATCCCTGACCCCGGCATCAGGAATTTCCTTTCCTAGACACCAAAACAGCTCAATTTTTTAAAATTACATAAAGCACCAATTTTACAAATGAATTTTAACCCGGAATCCAATTTTGATATCCGTTTTTACATTTGGTTTAAGAAAAAATTTTCAGCTCCAGAGCACAAAAATTCCTGACCCCGGCATCATGAATTTCTTTCTCAGGAAACCAGAACAGCTGAATTTTTAAAAACTACATAAAGCACCATTTTTTAAGCATGAAATTTAACCCGGAATCCAATTCTGATGTCCGTTTTTACATTTGGGTCAATAAAAAATTTTCACCTCTGGAGCACAAAAATCCCTGACCCCGGCATCAGGAATTTCCTTTCCTAGACACCACAACAGCTCAATTTTTTAAAATTACATAAAGCACCATTTTTACAAATGAAATTTAACCCGGAATCCAATTTTGATATCCGTTTTCCATTGGTCTAAGAAAAAATTTCACCTTGGAGCACCAAAAATCCCTGACCCCGGTCATCAGGAATTTCCTCTTCCTAGACACCAAAAAACAGCTCAATTTTTATAAAAATTACATAAAGCACCATTTTACAATGAAATTAACCCGGAATCAATTTGATATCCGTTTTTACATTTTGTTTAAGAAAAAATTTCTCAGCTCCAGGCACAAAAATCCCTGACCCCGGCATCAGGAATTTCCTTCCCCGGACACCAAAACAGCTGAATTTTAAAAAACTACATAAAACACCATTTTTAAGCATGAAATTTAACCCGGAATCCAATTCTGATGTCCGTTTTTACATTTGGGTCAATAAAAAATTTTCACCTCTGGAGCACAAAAATCCCTGACCCCGGCATCATTAATTTCCTTCCCAAGACACAAAAACAGCTCAATTTTTAAAAACTACATAAAGCACCATTTTTAGAAATGAAATTTAACCCGGAATCCAATTCTGATATCC
>NW_024100347.1:0-11932 GCF_016545835.1 Crotalus tigris
GGTCAAAAAAATTTTCACCTCAGGAGCACAAAAATCCCTTACTCTGGCATCAGGAATTTCCTTCCCTGGACACTAAAATGGCTCAATTTTTAAAAACTACATAAAGCATCATTTTTAAGCATGAAATTTAACACCAAATCCAATTCTGATGTCCCTTTTTACATTTGCGTCCCAAAAAAATTTTCACTTCCACAGCAGAAAAATCCCTGACCCCAGCATCAAGAATTTACTTCCCAGGACACCAAAACGGCTCCATTTTTAAAAACCACATGGAGCACAATTTTTAATCCTAAAATTTAACCCCAAATCCAATTCTGATATCCGTTTTTACATTTGGATCAAAAAAAATTTTCACTTCTGATGCAGAAAAATCGCTGACCCCGGCATCAGCAATTTCCTTCCCCGCCCACCAAAACGGCTCCATTTTTAAAAATTACATAAAGCACCATTTTTAAACATGAAATTTAACCCCGAATCCAATTCTGATGTCCCTTTTTACATTTGCGTCAAAAAAATTTTCACCTCCGGAGCAGAAAAATCCCTGACCCCGGCATCACGAATTTCCTTTCCCGGACACCAAAACGGCTCAATTTTTAAAAATTACATAAAGTAACATTTTTAAACATGAAATTTAACCCCGAATCCAATTCTGATGTCCGTTTCTCCATTTCCATCAAAAAAAATTTTCACCTCTGGCGCACAAAAATCCCTGACCACGGCATCAGCAATTTCCTTCCACGGACACTAAAACGGCTCAATTTTTAAAAACTACATAAAGCACCATTTTTAAAAATGAAATTTACCCCGAATCCTATTCTCATCTCCGTTTTTACATTTGCATTAAAAAAAAATTTTCACCTCTGGAGCACAACAATCCCTGACCCCAGCATCAGCAATTTCCTTCCCGGACACTAAAACGGCTCATTTTTTTAAAAACTACATAAAGCACCATTTTTAAAAATGAAATTTAACGCCGAATCCAATTCTCATGTCCGTTTTTACATTTGCATTAAAAAAAAATTTTCACCTCCGGAGCAGAAAAATCCCTGACCCCAGCATCAGGAATTTCCTTCTCCGGACACCAAAACGGCTCAATTTGTAAAAACTACATAAAGCACCATTTTTTAGCATAAAATTTAACCCCGAATCCTATTCTCATGTCCGTTTTTACATTTGCATTAAGAAAAATTTTCACCTCCGGAGCAGAAAAATCCCTGACACCGGCATCAGGAATTTAATTCTCCGGAAACCAAAACGGCTCAATTTGTAAAAACTACATAAAGCACCATTTTTAAGCATGAAATTTAACCCCGAATCCAATTCTGATGTCCGTTTTTACATTTGGGTCAAAAAAATTTTCACCTCAAGAGCACAAAAATCCCTTACTCCGGCATCAGGAATTTCCTTCCCTGGACACTAAAATGGCTCAATTTTTAAAAACTACATAAAGCATCATTTTTAAGCATGAAATTTAACACCAAATCCAATTCTGATGTCCCTTTTTACATTTGCGTCCCAAAAAAATTTTCACTTCCACAGCAGAAAAATCCCTGACCCCAGCATCAAGAATTTACTTCCCAGGACAGCAAAACGGCTCCATTTTTAAAAACCACATGGAGCACAATTTTTAATCCTAAAATTTAACCCCAAATCCAATTCTGATATCCGTTTTTACATTTGGATCAAAAAAAATTTTCACTTCTGATGCAGAAAAATCGCTGACCCCGGCATCAGCAATTTCCTTCCCCGCCCACCAAAACGGCTCCATTTTTAAAAATTACATAAAGCACCATTTTTAAACATGAAATTTAACCCCGAATCCAATTCTGATGTCCCTTTTTACATTTGCGTCAAAAAAATTTTCACCTCCGGAGCAGAAAAATCCCTGACCCCGGCATCACGAATTTCCTTTCCCGGACACCAAAACGGCTCAATTTTTAAAAATTACATAAAGTAACATTTTTAAACATGAAATTTAACCCCGAATCCAATTCTGATGTCCGTTTCTCCATTTCCATCAAAAAAAATTTTCACCTCTGGCGCACAAAAATCCCTGACCACGGCATCAGCAATTTCCTTCCACGGACACTAAAACGGCTCAATTTTTAAAAACTACATAAAGCACCATTTTTAAAAATGAAATTTACCCCGAATCCTATTCTCATGTCCGTTTTTACATTTGCATTAAAAAAAATTTTCACCTCCGGAGCAGAAAAATCCCTGACTCCGCCATCAGGAATTTCCTTCTCCAGACACCAAAACGGCTCAATTTGTAAAAACTACATAAAGTACCATTTTTAAGCATAAAATTTAACCCCGAATCCTATTCTCATGTCCGTTTTTACATTTGCATTAAAAAAAATTTTCACCTCCGGAGCAGAAAATTCCCTGACCCCGGCATCAGGAATTTCCTTCTCCGGACACCAAAACGGCTCAATTTGTAAAAACTACTTAAAGCACCATTTTTAAGCATGAAATTTAACCCCGAATCCAATTCTGATGTCCATTTTTACATTTGCGTCCCAAAAAATTTTTCACTTCCATAGCAGAAAAATCCCTGACCCCGGCATCACGAATTTCCTTTCCCGGACACCAAAACGGCTCAATTTTTAAAAATTACATAAAGCACCATTTTTAAACATGAAAATTTAACCCCGAATCCAATTCTGATGTCCCTTTTTACATTTGCATTAAAAAAAATTTTCACCTCCTGAGCAGAAAATCCCTGACCCCGGCATCAGGAATTTCCTTTCCCGGACACCAAAACGGCTCAATTTTTAAAAATTACATAAAGCACCATTTTTAAAAATGAAATTTAACCCCGAATCCTATTCTCATGTCCGTTTTTACATTTGCATTAAAAAAAATTTTCACCTCCGGAGCAGAAAAATCCCTGACCCCGGCATCAGGAATTTCCTTCTCCGGACACCAAAACGGCTCAATTTGAAAAAATTACATAAAGCACCATTTTTAAACATGAAATTTAACCCCGAATCCAATTCTGATGTCCGTTTTTACATTTCCATCAAAAAACATTTTCACCTCTGGTGCACAAAAATCCCTGACCCCGGCATCAGCAATTTCCTTCCCCGGACACTAAAACGGCTCAATTTTTAAAAACTACATAAAGCACCATTTTTAAAAATGAAATTTACCCCGAATCCTATTCTCATGTCCGTTTTTACATTTGCATTAAAAAAAATTTTTCACCTCTGGAGCACAACAATCCCTGACCCCAGCATCAGCAATTTCCTTCCCGGACACTAAAACGGCTCATTTTTTAAAAACTACATAAAGCACCATTTTTAAAAATGAAATTTAACGCCGAATCCAATTCTCATGTCCGTTTTTACATTTGCATTAAAAAAAAATTTTCACCTCCGGAGCAGAAAAATCCCTGACCCCAGCATCAGGAATTTCCTTCTCCGGACACCAAAACGGCTCAATTTGTAAAAACTACATAAAGCACCATTTTTTAGCATAGAATTTAACCCCGAATCCTATTCTCATGTCCGTTTTTACATTTGCATTAAGAAAAATTTTCACCTCCGGAGCAGAAAAATCCCTGACACCGGGATCAGGAATTTAATTCTCCGGAAACCAAAACGGCTCAATTTGTAAAAACTACATAAAGCACCATTTTTAAGCATGAAATTTAACCCCGAATCCAATTCTGATGTCCGTTTTTACATTTGGGTCAAAAAAATTTTCACCTCAAGAGCACAAAAATCCCTTACTCCGGCATCAGGAATTTCCTTCCCTGGACACTAAAATGGCTCAATTTTTAAAAACTACATAAAGCATCATTTTTAAGCATGAAATTTAACACCAAATCCAATTCTGATGTCCATTTTTACATTTGCGTCCCAAAAAATTTTTCACTTCCATAGCAGAAAAATCCCTGACCCCGGCATCAAGAATTTACTTCCCAGGACACCAAAACGGCTCCATTTTTAAAAACCACATGGAGCACAATTTTTAATCCTAAAATTTAACCCCAAATCCAATTCTGATATCCGTTTTTACATTTGGATCAAAAAAAATTTTCACTTCTGATGCAGAAAAATCGCTGACCCCAGCATCAGCAATTTCCTTCCCGGACACTAAAACGGCTCATTTTTTAAAAACTACATAAAGCACCATTTTTAAAAATGAAATTTAACGCCGAATCCAATTCTCTTGTCCGTTTTTACATTTGCATTAAAAAAAAATTTTCACCTCCGGAGCAGAAAAATCCCAGACCCCAGCATCAGGAATTTCCTTCTCCGGACACCAAAACGGCTAAATTTGTAAAAACTACATAAAGCACCATTTTTTAGCATAAAATTTAACCCCGAATCCTATTCTCATGTCCGTTTTTACATTTGCATTAAGAAAAATTTTCACCTTCGGAGCAGAAAAATCCCTGACCCCGGCATCAGGAATTTAATTCTCCGGAAATCAAAACGGCTCAATTTGTAAAAACTACATAAAGCACCATTTTTAAGCATGAAATTTAACCGCGAATCCAATACTGATGTCCGTTTTTACATTTGGGTCAAAAAAATTTTCACCTCAGGAGCACAAAAATCCCTTACTCTGGCATCAGGAATTTCCTTCCCTGGACACTAAAATGGCTCAATTTTTAAAAACTACATAAAGCATCATTTTTAAGCATGAAATTTAACACCAAATCCAATTTTGATGTCCATTTTTACATTTGCGTCCCAAAAAATTTTTCACTTCCATAGCAGAAAAATCCCTGACCCCGGCATCAAGAATTTACTTCCCAGGACACCAAAACGGCTCCATTTTTAAAAACCACATGGAGCACAATTTTTAATCCTAAAATTTAACCCCAAATACAATTCTGTTATCCGTTTTTACATTTGGATCAAAAAATTTTTTCACTTCTGATGCACAAAAATCCCTGACCCCGGCATCAGCAATTTCCTTCCCCGCCCACCAAAACGGCTCCATTTTTAAAAATTACATAAAGCACCATTTTTAAACATGAAATTTAACCCCGAATCCAATTCTGATGTCTCTTTTTACATTTGCGTCAAAAAAATTTTCACCTCCGGAGCAGAAAAATCCCTAACCCTGGCATCACGAATTTCCTTCTTCGGACACCAATATGGCTCCATTTTGAAAAACCACATGGAGCACCATTTTTAAACATGAAATTTAACTCCGAATCCAATTCTGATGTCCGTTTTTACATTTCCATCAAAAAAAAATTTCACCTCTGGCGCACAAAAATCCCTGACCCCGGCATCAGCAATTTCCTTCCCCGGACACTAAAACGGCTCAATTTTTAAAAACTACATAAAGCACTATTTTTAAAAATGAAATTTACCCCGAATCCTATTCTCATGTCCGTTTTTACATTTGCATTAAAAAAATTTTTTCACCTCTGGAGCACAACAATCCCTGACCCCAGCATCAGGAATCTCCTTCTCCGGACACCAAAACGGCTCAATTTGTAAAAACTACATAAAGCACCATTTTTTAGCATAAAATTTAACCCCGAATCCTATTCTCATGTCCGTTTTTACATTTGCATTAAGAAAAATTTTCACCTCCGGAGCAGAAAAATCCCTGACCCCGGCATCAGGAATTTAATTCTCCGGAAACCAAAACGGCTCAATTTGTAAAAACTACATAAAGCACCATTTTTAAAAATGAAATTTAACCCCGAATCCTATTCTCATGTCCGTTTTTACATTTGCATTAAAAAAAATTTTCACCTCCGGAGCAGAAAAATCCCTGACCCCGGCATCAGGAATTTCCTTTCCCGGACACTAAAACGGCTCAATTTTTAAAAATTACATAAAGCACCATTTTTAAACATGAAATTTAACCCCGAATCCAATTCTGATGTCCGTTTTTACATTTGGAACAAAAAAAATTTTTCACCTCTGGAGCACAACAATCCCTGACCCCAGCATCAGCAATTTCCTTCCCGGACACTAAAACGGCTCAATTTTTAAAAACTACATAAAGCACCATTTTTACAAATGAAATTTGACCCGGAATCCAATTCTGATGTCCGTTTTTCCATTTGGGTCAATAAAAAATTTTCACCTCTGGAGCACAAAAATCCCTGACCCCGGCATCAGGAATTTCCTTTCCTAGACACCAAAACAGCTCAATTTTTTAAAATTACATAAAGCACCATTTTTACAAATGAAATTTAACCCGGAATCCAATTTTGATATCCGTTTTTACATTTGGTTTAAGAAAAAATTTTCAGCTCCAGAGCACAAAAATCCCTGACCCCGGCATCAGGAATTTCTTTTCCCAGACACCAAAAAGGCTCAATTTTTAAAAACTACATAAAGCACTATTTTTAAGCATGAAATTTAACCCGGAATCCAATTCTGATGTCCGTTTTTCCATTTGGGTAAATAAAAAATTTTCACCTCTGGAGCACAAAAATCCCTGACCCCGGCATCAGGAATTTCCTTCCCTAGACACCAATACAGCTGAATTTTTAAAAACTACATAAAGCATCATTTTTACAAATGAAATTTAACCCGGAATCCAATTCTGATGTCCGTTTTTCCATTTGGGTAAATAAAAAATTTTCACCTCTGGAGCACAAAAATCCCTGACCCCGGCATCAGGAATTTCCTTCCCTAGACACCAAAACAGCTCAATTTTTAAAAACTACATAAAGCACCATTTTTAAGCATGAAATTTAAACCCGAATCCAATTCTGATGTCTGTTTTGACATTTGGGTCAATAAAAAATTTTCACCTCTGGAGCACAAGAATCGCTGACCCCGGCATCAGGAATTTCCTTCTCTAGACAACAAAACAGCTCAATTTTTAAAAACTACATAAAGCACCATTTTTACAAATGAAATTTGACCCGGAATCCAATTCTGATGTCCGTTTTTCCATTTGGGTCAATAAAAAATTTTCACCTCTGGAGCACAAAAATCCCTGACCCCGGCATCAGGAATTTCCTTTCCTAGACACCAAAACAGCTCAATTTTTTAAAATTACATAAAGCACCATTTTTACAAATGAAATTTAACCCGGAATCCAATTTTGATATCCGTTTTTACATTTGGTTTAAGAAAAAATTTTCAGCTCCAGAGCACAAAAATTCCTGACCCCGGCATCATGAATTTCTTTCTCAGGAAACCAGAACAGCTGAATTTTTAAAAACTACATAAAGCATCATTTTTACAAATGAAATTTAACCCGAATCCAATTCTGATGTCTGTTTTGACATTTGGGTAAATAAAAAATTTTCACCTCTGGAGCACAAGAATCGCTGACCCCGGCATCAGGAATTTCCTTCCCTAGACAACAAAACAGCTCAATTTTTAAAAACTACATAAAGCACCATTTTTACAAATGAAATTTGACCCGGAATCCAATTCTGATGTCCGTTTTTCCATTTGGGTCAATAAAAAATTTTCACCTCTGGAGCACAAAAATCCCTGACCCCGGCATCAGGAATTTCCTTTCCTAGACACCAAAACAGCTCAATTTTTTAAAATTACATAAAGCACCAATTTTACAAATGAATTTTAACCCGGAATCCAATTTTGATATCCGTTTTTACATTTGGTTTAAGAAAAAATTTTCAGCTCCAGAGCACAAAAATTCCTGACCCCGGCATCATGAATTTCTTTCTCAGGAAACCAGAACAGCTGAATTTTTAAAAACTACATAAAGCACCATTTTTAAGCATGAAATTTAACCCGGAATCCAATTCTGATGTCTGTTTTGACATTTGGGTCAATAAAAATTTTTCCCCTCTGCGAAGCACAAAAAATCCCTGGACCCCGCATCAGGAATTACCTCCCTAGGACACCAAAACAGCTCAATTTTAAAAAACTTACATAAAGCACCATTTTTACAAAGAAATTAACCGGAATCAATTCTGATATCCGTTTGTTACATTGGTTTAAGAAAAAATTTTCACTTGGAGCACAAAAGTCCTGACCCTGGCATCAGGGCCGGATTTCCTTTCCAGTCACCAAAACGCTCATTTTAAAAAAACTACATAAAGCACTATTTTAGCATGAAATTTAACTTCGAATCCAAATCCAACATTTGGTCAATAAAAAATTTTCAGTCCGGAGCACAAAATCCCTGACCAAGCACAGGAATTTCCTTCCCCGACACCAAAAACAGCTGATTTTAAAAACTACATAAAGCACCATTTTAGCATGAATTTAGACTTCGAACCAATTCTGATGTCCGTTTTTACATTTGGCTCAAAAAAAAATTTTCACCTCCAGAGCACAAAAATCCCTGACCCCGGCACAAGGAATTTCCTCCCTGAGACACCAAAACGGCTCAATTTTTAAAAACTACATAAAGCACCATTTTTAAGCATGAAATTTAACCCCAAATACAATTCTGATGTCCGTTTTTACATTTCGGTCAAAAAAAAATTTTCACCTCCAGAGCACAAAAATCCCTGACCCCAGCATCAGAATTTCCTTCCCCAGACACCAAAACTGTTCAAATTTTAAAAACTACATAAAGCACCATTTTTACAAGGAAATTGACCTGGAATGACAATTCTGATGTCCTTTTTTCCATTTGGGTCAATAAAAATTTTCACCTCTGGAGCACAAAAATCCCTGACCACGGCATCAGGAATTTACTTTCCTAGACACCAAAACAGCTCAATTTTTTAAAATTACATAAAGCACCATTTTTACAAATGAAATTTAACCCGGAATCCAATTTTGATATCCGTTTTTACATTTGGTTTAAGAAAAAATTTTCAGCTCCAGAGCACAAAAATCCCTGACCCCGGCATCAGGAATTTCTTTTCCCAGACACCAAAACGGCTCAATTTTTAAAAACTACATAAAGCACTATTTTTAAGCATGAAATTTAACCAGGAATCCAATTCTGATGTCCGTTTTTCCATTTGGGTAAATAAAAAATTTTCACCTCTGGAGCACAAAAATCCCTGACCCCGGCATCAGGAATTTCCTTCCCTAGACACCAATACAGCTGAATTTTTAAAAACTACATAAAGCATCATTTTTACAAATGAAATTTAACCCGGAATCCAATTCTGATGTCCGTTTTTCCATTTGGGTAAATAAAAAATTTTCACCTCTGGAGCACAAAAATCCCTGACCCCGGCATCAGGAATTTCCTTCCCTAGACACCAAAACAGCTCAATTTTTAAAAACTACATAAAGCACCATTTTTAAGCATGAAATTTAAACCCGAATCCAATTCTGATGTCCGTTTTGACATTTGAGTCAATAAAAAATTTTCAGCTCTGGAGCACAAAAATCCCTGACCCCGGCATCAGGAATTTCTTTTCCCAGACACCAAAACGGCTCAATTTTTAAAAACTACATAAAGCACTATTTTTAAGCATGAAATTTAACCCGGAATCCAATTCTGATGTCCCTTTTTCCATTTGGGTCAATAAAAAATTTTCACCTCTGGAGCACAAAAATCCCTGACCCCGGCATCAGGAATTTCCTTTCCTAGACACCAAAACAGCTCAATTTTTTAAAATTACATAAAGCACCATTTTTACAAATGAAATTTAACCCGGAATCCAATTCTGATATCCGTTTTTACATTTGGTTTAAGAAAAAATTTTCACCTCTGGGGCACAAAAATCCCTGACCCCGGCATCAGGAATTTCCTTTCCCAGACACCAAAACGGCTCAATTTTTAAAAACTACATAAAGCACTATTTTTAAGCATGAAATTTAACTTCGAATCCAATTCTGATGTCCGTTTTTACATTTGAGTCAATAAAAAATTTTCACCTCTGGAGCACAAAAATCCCTGACCCCAGCATCAGGAATTACCTTCCCTAGACACCAAAACAGCTGAATTTTTAAAAACTACATAAAGCACCATTTTTAAGCATGAAATTTAACCCGGAATCCAATTCTGATGTCCGTTTTTCCATTTGGGTCAATAAAAAATTTTCACCTCTGGAGCACAAAAATCCCTGACCCCGGCATCAGGAATTTCTTTTCCCAGACACCAAAACGGCTCAATTTTTAAAAACTACATAAAGCACCATTTTTAAGCATGAAATTTAACTTCGAATCCAATTCTGATGTCCTTTTTTACATTTGGGTCAAAAAAAAATTTTCAGCTCTGGAGCACAAAAATCCCTGACCCCGGCATCAGGAATTTCGTTTCCCAGACACCAACACGGCTCCATATTTAAAAACTACATAAAGGACTATTTTTAACCATGAAATTTAACCCGGAATCCAATTCTGATGTCCGTTATTCCATTTGGGTAAATAAAAAATTTTCACCTCTGGAGCACAAAATTCCCTGACCCCGGCATCAGGAATTTCCTTCCCTAGACACCAATACAGCTGAATTTTTAAAAACTACATAAAGCACCATTTTTACAAATGAAATTTAACCCGGAATCCAATTCTGATATCCATTTTTACATTTGGTTTAAGAAAAAATTTTCACCTCTGGAGCCCAAAAATCCCTGACCCCGGCATCAGGAATTTCCTTTCCCAGACACCAAAACGGCTCAATTTTTAAAAACTACATAAAGCACTATTTTTAAGCATGAAATTTAACTTCGAATCCAATCCAACATTTGAGTCAATAAAAAATTTTCAGCTCTGGAGCACAAAAATCCCTGACCCCGGCATCAGGAATTTCTTTTCCCAGGCACCAAAACGGCTCAATTTTTAAAAACTACATAAAGCACGATTTTTAAGATTGAAATTTAACCCGGAATCCAATTTTGATATCCGTTTTTACATTTGGTTTAAGAAAAAATTTTCAGCTCCAGAGCACAAAAATTTCTGACCCCGGCATCATGAATTTCTTTCTCAGGAAACCAAAACAACTGAATTTTTAAAAACTACATAAAGCACCATTTTTACAAATGAAATTTAACCCGGAATCCTATTCTGATGTCCGTTTTTCCATTTGGGTCAATAAAAAAATTTCACCTCTGGAACACAAAAATCCCTGACCCCGGCATCAGGAATTTCCTTCTCCGGACACCAAAACAGCAAAATTTTTAAAAACTACCTAAAGCACCATTTTTAAGCATGAAATTTCACTTCGAATCCAATTCTGATGTCCGTTTTTACATGGGTCAAAAAAAATTTTCACCTCTGGGAGCACAAAAATCCCTGACCCCGGCATCAGGAATTCCTTCTCGTTCCGGACACCAAAAACAGCAAATCTTTTTAAAAACTACATAAAGCACCACTTTTAAGCATGAAATTTCACCTGCGAATCAATTCTGATGTCGTTTACATTTGAGTAATAAAAATTTTCAGCTCCGGAGCACAAAAATCCTGACCCAGCATCAGATATTTCCTTCCAGACACCAAACGGACTCAATTTTTTTAAAAACTTACATAAAGAACCATTTTAAGCATGAAATTTAACTTCGAGTACAATTTGTATGTCGATTTTACGTTTCGGGTCAATAAAAAATTTTAACCTCTGGAGCACAAAAATCCCTGACCCCGGCATCAGGAATTTCCTTCCCTAGACACCAATACAGCTGAATTTTTAAAAACTACATAAAGCATCATTTTTACAAATGAAATTTAACCCGGAATCCAATTCTGATGTCCGTTTTTCCATTTGGGTAAATTAAAAATTTTCACCTCTGGAGCACAAAAATCCCTGACCCCAGCATCAGGAATTTCCTTCCCTAGACAGCAATACAGCTGAAATTTTAAAAACTACATAAAGCACCATTTTTACAAATGAAATTTAACCCGGAATCCAATTCTGATATCCGTTTTTACATTTGGTTTAAGAAAAAATTTTCACCTCTGGAGCACAAAAATCCCTGACCCCGGCATCAGGAATTTCCTTTCACAGTCACCAAAACGGCTCAATTTTTAAAAACTACATAAAGCACTATTTTTAAGCATGAAATTTAACTTCGAATCCAATCAACATTTGAGTCAATAAAAAATTTTCACCTCTGGAGCAC
>NW_024100348.1:15000-16718 GCF_016545835.1 Crotalus tigris
GCAACGCATGAAAGGCTGGTGAGATTTTGCTTTAGGTGCGTAGCTACCTTCCTTCCTTCCTTCCTTCCTTCCTTCCTTCCTTCCTCCCTCCCTCCCTCTCTCCCTCCCTCGCTCCCTCGCTCCCTCCCTCCCTCCCTCCCTTCGGGAGGTACTTGGCCGCCGCGGACGGGAAAACGTGTCAGCGCTCGCCAGGAGGAGTCCGGAACGGCGTCGGCGTGCGCAGAGTCCGCCGTCGACGGTCTGGGAACCTCGGCGGTCGCCCCTGAGTGGACCAGGGGTCGTTCTGCCACAGTGGCGGGTGGTGGGATCGTTCTACCCGCAGGTCTACCCGGGAGAGGCCCCGTGTACCGGGAGGAGGAGAACCGGAGGGAAAGCAATCTCTCTCTCTGTTTTTGTGTGTGCGTGCGTGAGCGACTGCGTGTGTGTGCGAGCGTGTGTGTGTGTGTGTGTGTGTGAGAGAGAGAGAGAGAGAGAGAGAGAGAGAGAGAGAGCAGGCGCGACTGCGTGCCTGGCTGTGACTGCGCGTGTGCGCGCGTGTCTGATTGCGTGTGCGTGCGGTTCCCTGCGCGTGCGTGCGTGAGCGACTGCCTGCGTCTCATTGCGTGTGCGCGAGCGTGAGTCTCTGCGCGTGTGTGGGAGAGCAGGGGCGACGGCGGCGTGCCTGGGCGGGCGTCTCCTTGCGCGCGCCTGCGCGTCTGGCTGCGCCTCCGCCTGTGAGCGCGAGCCAGCGCGCGCGCGCGCCTCTCGGCGCGTCTGGCCCCACCAGTGCGGGTGTGTGCGTGTGCGTGAACGACGGCGTGCGCCTCTGACTGCGTGTGCGCCTGAGTGCCTCAGCCTCCGCGACTGCGTGCCTGTGTGTGTGTGTTCTGCGCGCGTGTGTCCCTGCGCGTCTGCGTCTGCACGTTTGTACCTATGCGTGTGTGCGTGTGCGTGTGCGCATGTAGCTAGGATTGCGTGTGTGCGCGCGCGAGCGCTCCTCTCCTCGCGTGCCCCTGCGCGTCTGCGCGCGCGTGCCCCCTGTGCACGTGTCTACCCGCGAACCGATTGGTATGTTTGTTTTTGGCGCGTGGGCGTGGCCGCGCGAGTGCTCTCCGGTCTACCCGGCAGAAGGAGGGAAGGGACGTTGGAGAGCCGGGTTCCAAGTGCGGGGTGCGGGCGGCGGTCTACCCGGCAAAGGGGAAAAAAAAAAAAAAGAAAATAGAAAAAAAAAGGGGGGGGAAAGAAAAGAAAGGGAAATCGCAGCGAGGGTCGCGTTCGGCGCCTGTCTCCTCGCGATCCGCGGGCCCGCCAAAGGTCAGCCCAGGAGCCTCGTCGCGCTCATCGACAGCGCGAGAGGCTCCTGCGGCTTCCCTTTGGCGGCCCGCCTATCGCTCCCAACCCCGCCCTCCTCCCCTCCCTCTGCCTCCCCCCCTCCCGCCCGACCCCCGCCGGGGCCCCCCGGTCTCCCGGGGGACGGGCAGGGACCGCGACGGCCGGGGCAGCCCTCCCGCGAGGGCTGCCTCCGCGGCCGACCGGCCCCCGCCCCGGCGTGTGTCGGGCGGGAGAGGGAGTGGGAGGGAAGGAGGGGGGGGGAGTGTGCCCCGCGGCCCCTTCCGAGGGAGCCCGCGCTCCTCTCGTTCGCTCGCTCGCTCAGCGCTCGCAACGGACGGACCAAAGCTTGTGTCGAGGGCTGACTGTCAATAGATCGCAGCGAGGGAGCTGCTCTGCTACGCACGAAA
>NW_024100349.1:7500-10000 GCF_016545835.1 Crotalus tigris
GGCGACCGAGGTGTCCGAGATCGATCGGAGACAAGTGGCGGTAAGAGGGTCCGGTCATGGTTACGGCTGGCCCTGTCGCCAGAAATCTCCGCGCACAAATCTAAGGCGGGCGCCGTTCTCCGTACCGGAGGTTGGCCGAGGGCTAGGCGGCCGGCGAGGCCGGGGCTCCTGGAAGCCTGTGCCGGCTCGGCCCGGCACGGCCTTCCCCTTGGCGTCTTCCGGGGTATACCGAGAGAGCTCGGAGGCACTTGGCCGCCGCCGGTCGCCGGTCGCCAGGAGGACTCCGAAAGGGCGTCGGCGTGCCCGTACTTCACCGGCGTCCTTCCGGCGACCTCCGCGGTCGCCCCGGCGTCGACCGGAGAGCGTTCTGTCGCAGGGTCGTGCGTACGGCCCGGTCTACCCGAAGGTCTACCCGGCAGAGGTCCGGTCTACAAGGGGGCCGGTGGGGAATCCGTGCATCGCCTGAGTGATTTTCCCGTAGGTTCCTGCCTGCCTGCCTGCCTGCCTGCCTGCCTGCCTGCCTGCCTCCCTACCGCGGACGGTCAAACCGGTCGCCGGTCGCCAGGAGTAGCCCGGAACGGCGTCTGCGTGCGGAGTGTCCGCCGTCGTCGGTCCGGGAAACTCCGCCGTCGCCACGGCGTGCACCGGGAGTCGTTCTGCTGCAGTGCCGAGCCTCGGGATCGGTCTGGCTGAAGGTCTACCCAGTAGAGGCCCGGTCTACCCGGGAACAGGCGAACCGGAGGGAAATCCGAGCATCGCCTAACAGTAGGGTGAGATTTTGACGTAGGTGCCTCCGTTCCTCCCTCCCTCCCTCCCTCCCTCCCCTTCCTTCCTTCCTTCCTTCCGGAGGCACTTGCCTGCCGCGGACGGGCATACCGGTCACCGGTCGCCAGGAGAAGTCCGGAACGGCGTGGTGGGCGCAGAATCCGCCGTCGTCGTTACGGGAACCTGCGCGGTCGCCACGGCGTGGATCGCGGGCGGGGGCGGGGCCCTTCTGCCAGTGGCTGGCATGAGGATCGGTCTACCCGTAGGTCTATTCTGTAGAGGCCCGGTGTACAGGCGAACCGGACGGTCAAACCGGTCGCCGGTCGCCAGGAGTAGCCCGGAACGGCGTCGGCGTGCGGAGTGTCCGCCGTCGTCGTTTCGGGAAACTCCGCCGTCGCCACGGCGTGCACCGGGAGTCGTTCTGATGCAGTGCCGGGAATCGGGATCGGTCTAGCTGCAGGTCTGCCCGGTAGAGGCCCGGTCTACCCGCAAGAGGCCCGGTCTACCCGCAAGAGGCCCGGTGTACCCGGGAACAGGCGAACCGGGGGGAAATCCGAGCATCGCCAAACAGGAGGGTGAGATTTTGACGTAGGTACCTCCGTTCCTTCCTTCCTCCCTGCCTTCCGGAGGCACTTGGCTGCCGCGGACGGGCATACCGGTCACCGGTCGCCAGGAGAAGTCCGGAACGGCGCGGTGGGCGCAGAATCCGCCGTCGTCGTTACGGGAACCTCCGCGGTCGCCCCGGCGTGGATCGGGAGGGGGGCCTTCTGCCGGTGGCTGGCATCAGGATCGGTCTACCCGTAGGTCTATTCTGTAGAGGCCCGGTGTACAGGCGAACCGGACGGTCAAACCGGTCGCCGGTCGCCAGGAGTAGCCCGGAACGGCGTCGGCGTGCGGAGTGTCCGCCGTCGTCGTTTCGGGCAACTCCGCCGTCGCCACGGCGTGCACCGGGAGTCGTTTTGCTGCAGTGCCGGGCCTCGGGATCGGTCTAGCTGAAGGTCTACCCGGTAGAGGCCCGGTCTACCCGGGGACAGGCGAACCGGGTGGGGGGGAATCCGAGCATCGCCTAACAGGAGGGTGAGATTTTGACGTAGGTAGGTAGGTACGTACCTCCCTCCCTCCCAGAGGCAGTTAGCAGCCGCGGACGGGCATACCGGTCGCCGGTCGCCCGTAGAAGTCCGGAACGGCGTCGGTGCGCTCAGAGTCCGCCGTGGTCGTTCCGGGAAACTCCGCGGTCGCACCGGCGTGGAGCGGGGGGGGGCCTTCTACCGCAGCAGCTGGCATCAGGATCGGTCTACCCAGAGGTCTATTCGGTAGCGGCCCGGTCTACCCAAGAGAGGCCCGGTGTACCTGGGAACAGAAGAACCGAAGGGAAATCCGAGCAACGCATGAAAGGCTGGTGAGATTTTGCTTTAGGTGCGTAGCTACCTTCCTTCCTTCCTTCCTTCCTTCCTTCCTTCCTTCCTTCCTTCCTTCCTTCCTCCCTCCCTCCCTCTCTCCCTCCCTCGCTCCCTCGCTCCCTCCCTCCCTCCCTCCCTTCGGGAGGTACTTGGCCGCCGCGGACGGGAAAACGTGTCAGCGCTCGCCAGGAGGAGTCCGGAACGGCGTCGGCGTGCGCAGAGTCCGCCGTCGACGGTCTGGGAACCTCGGCGGTCGCCCCTGAGTGGACCAGGGGTCGTTCTGCCACAGTGGCGGGTGGTGGGATCGTTCTACCCGCAGGTCTACCCGGGAGAGG
>NW_024100350.1:17500-18732 GCF_016545835.1 Crotalus tigris
ATTCGGTAGCGGCCCGGTCTACCCAAGAGAGGCCCGGTGTACCTGGGAACAGAAGAACCGAAGGGAACTCCGAGCAACGCATGAAAGGCTGGTGAGATTTTGCTTTAGGTGCGTAGCTACCTTCCTTCCTTCCTTCCTTCCTTCCTTCCTTCCTTCCTCCCTCCCTCCCTCTCTCCCTCCCTCGCTCCCTCGCTCCCTCCCTCCCTCCCTTCGGGAGGTACTTGGCCGCCGCGGACGGGAAAACGTGTCAGCGCTCGCCAGGAGGAGTCCGGAACGGCGTCGGCGTGCGCAGAGTCCGCCGTCGACGGTCTGGGAACCTCGGCGATCGCCCCTGAGTGGACCAGGGGTCGGTCTGCCACAGTGGCGGGTGGTGGGATCGTTCTACCCGCAGGTCTACCCGGGCGAGGCCCCGTGTACCGGAAGGAGGAGAACCTGGAGGGAAAGCAATCTCTCTCTCTGTTTTTTTTGTGTGTGGCGTGCGTGAGCGACTCGGTGTGTGCGAGCGTGTGTGTGTGTATGTTTGTGTGTGAGAGAGATAGAGAGAGAGAGAGAGAGAGAGAGAGCAGCTGTCGACTGCCTGGCCTTGCTGTGACTGCGCGTGTTCGCAGCGTGTCTGATTGCGTGTGCCTATGCGGTTTTCGCCTCGCGTTCGTGCGTGAGCGACTGCCTTGCGTGTCTCATTGCTGTGTGCGCGAGCGGAGTCTCTGCGCGTGTAGTTGGAGAGCATGGGCGCCTGGCGGCGTGCCTGGGCGTGTCGTCCCTTTGCGCGCGCCTGCGGCGTCTGGCTGCGCCTTCCGCCTGTGAGCGCGAGCCGCGCGCGCGCGCGCACCTCTCGCGCGTCTGGGCCCCACCAGTGCGGGTGTGTGCGTGTGCGTGAACGCGGCGTGCGCCTCTGACTGCGTGTGCGCCTGAGTGCCTCAGCCGCCGCGACTGCGTGCCTGTGTGTGTGTGGTCTGCGCGCGTGTGTCCCTGCGCGTCTGCGTCTGCACGTTTGTACCTATGCGTGTGTGCGTGTGCGTGTGCGCATGTAGCTAGGATTGCGTGTGTGCGCGCTCGAGCGCTCCTCTCCTCGCGTGCCCCTGCGCGTCTGCGCGCGCCTGCCCCCTGTGCACGTGTCTACCCGCGAACCGATTGGTATGTTTGTTTTTGGCGCGTGGGCGTGGCCGCGCGAGTGCTCTCCGGTCTACCCGGCAGAAGGAGGGACGGGACGTTGGAGAGCCGGGTTCCAAGTG
>NW_024100351.1:0-5764 GCF_016545835.1 Crotalus tigris
TTTTTCTTAAACCAAATGTAAAAACGGATATCAAAATTGGATTCCGGGTTAAATTTCATTTGTAAAAATGGTGCTTTATGTAATTTTAAAAAATTGAGCTGTTTTGGTGTCTAGGAAAGGAAATTCCTGATGCCGGGGTCAGGGATTTTTGTGCTCCAGAGGTTAAAATTTTTTATTGACCCAAATGGAAAAACGGACATCAGAATTGGATTCCGGGTCAAATTTCATTTGTAAAAATGGTGCTTTATGTAGTTTTTAAAAATTGAGCTGTTTTGTTGTCTAGGGAAGGAAATTCCTGATGCCGGGGTCAGCGATTCTTGTGCTCCAGAGGTGAAAATTTTTTATTTACCCAAATGTCAAAACAGACATCAGAATTGGATTCGGGTTAAATTTCATTTGTAAAAATGATGCTTTATGTAGTTTTTAAAAATTCAGCTGTTCTGGTTTCCTGAGAAAGAAATTCATGATGCCGGGGTCAGGAATTTTTGTGCTCTGGAGCTGAAAATTTTTTCTTAAACCAAATGTAAAAACGGATATCACAATTGGATTCCGGGTTAAATTTCATTTGTAAAAATGGTGCTTTATGTAATTTTAAAAAATTGAGCTGTTTTGGTGTCTAGGAAAGGAAATTCCTGATGCCGGGGTCAGGGATTTTTGTGCTCCAGAGGTGAAAATTTTTTCTTACACCAAATGTAAAAACGGATATCAGAATTGGATTCCGGGTTAAATTTCATTTGTAAAAATGGTGCTTTATGTAGTTTTTAAAAATTCAGCTGTATTGGTGTCTAGGGAAGGAAATTCCTGATGCCGGGGTCAGGGAATTTTGTGATCCAGAGGTGAAAATTTTTTATTTACCCAAATGGAAAAACGGACATCAGAATTGGATTCCGGGTTAAATTTCATTTGTAAAAATGATGCTTTATGTAGTTTTTAAAAATTCAGCTGTATTGGTGTCTAGGGAAGGAAATTCCTGATGCCGGGGTCAGGGATTTTTGTGCTCCAGAGGTGAAAATTTTTTATTTAACCAAATGGAAAAACGGACATCAGAATTGGATTCCTGGTTAAATTTCATGCTTAAAAATAGTGCTTTATGTAGTTTTTAAAAATTGAGCCGTTTTGGTGTCTGGGAAAAGAAATTCCTGATGCCGGGGTCAGGGATTTTTGTGCTCTGGAGCTGAAAATTTTTTCTTAAACCAAATGTAAAAACGGACATCAGAATTGGATTCCGGGTCAAATTTCATTTGTAAAAATGGTGCTTTATGTAGTTTTTAAAAATTGAGCTGTTTTGTTGTCTAGGGAAGGAAATTCCTGATGCCGGGGTCAGCGATTCTTGTGCTCCAGAGGTGAAAATTTTTTATTGACCCAAATGTCAAAACAGACATCAGAATTGGATTCCGGGTTAAATTTCATGCTTAAAAATGGTGCTTTATGTAGTTTTTAAAAATTCAGCTGTTCTGGTTTCCTGAGAAAGAAATTCATGATGCCGGGGTCAGGAATTTTTGTGCTCTGGAGCTGAAAATTTTTTCTTAAACCAAATGTAAAAACGGATATCAAAATTGGATTCCGGGTTAAAATTCATTTGTAAAATTGGTGCTTTATGTAATTTTAAAAAATTGAGCTGTTTTGGTGTCAGGAAGGAAATTCCTGGATCCGGGGGTCAGGGATTTTTATCTGCTTCAGAGAGTGAAAATTTTTTTGACCCAAATGGAAAAACGGACATCAGAATTGGATTCCGGGTGAAATTTTCATTTGTAAAAATGGGGCTTTATTGTAGTTTTAAAAATGAGCTGTTTGTTGTCTAGGGAAAGAAATCCTGATGCCGGGTCAGCGATCTTGTGTGCTCCATAGGTGAAAATTTTTTATGGACCCAAATGTCAAAACAGACATCAGATTGGATTCGGGGTTAAATTTCAGGCTTAAAAATGGTCTGCTTTATGTAGTTTTTAAAAATTGAGCTGTTTTGGTTGTCTAGTGGAAGGAAATTCCTGATGCCGGGGTCAGGGAGTTTTGTGCTCCAGAGGTGAAAATTTTTTCTTAAACCAAATGTAAAAACGGATATCAGAATTGGATTCCGGGTTAAATTTCATTTGTAAAAATGGTGCTTTATGTAGTTTTTAAAAATTCAGCTGTATTGCTGTCTAGGGAAGGAAATTCCTGATGCTGGGGTCAGGGATTTTTGTGCTCCAGAGGTGAAAATTTTTAATTTACCCAAATGGAAAAACGGACATCAGAATTGGATTCCTGGTTAAATTTCATTTGTAAAAATGATGATTTATGTAGTTTAAAAATTGATGCCGTTGTTGGTGTCTGGGAAAAAGAAATCCTGATGCCGGGGTCAGGGATTTTTGTGCTCGGAGCTGAAAATTTTTTTCTTAAACAAATGTAAAAACGATAGCAAAATTGGATTACGGGTTAAATTCATTGTACAAATGGTGCTGGCTTATGTAGTTTTTAAAAATTTCAGCTGTATTGGTGTCTAGGAAGGAAATTCCTGATGACGGGGTCCAGGGAATTTTTGTGCTCCAGACGGTGAAAATTTTTTATTGACCAAAATGGAAAAAAACGGACAATCAGCCCAATTGGGATTTCAGTGTCATAATTTCATTTGTAAAAATGGTTGCTTATGTAGTTTTTAAAAATTGAGCTGCTTTTGTTGTCTAGGGAAGGAAATTCCTGATGCCGGGGTCAGCGATTCTTGTGCTCCAGAGGTGAAAATTTTTTATTTACCCAAATGTCAAAACAGACATCAGAATTGGATTCGGGTTAAATTTCATTTGTAAAAATGATGCTTTATGTAGTTTTTAAAAATTCAGCTGTTCTGGTTTCCTGAGAAAGAAATTCATGATGCCGGGGTCAGGAATTTTTGTGCTCTGGAGCTGAAAATTTTTTCTTAAACCAAATGTAAAAACGGATATCAGAATTGGATTCCGGGTTAAATTTCATTTGTAAAAATGGTGCTTTATGTAATTTTAAAAAATTGAGCTGTTTTGGTGTCTAGGAAATGAAATTCCTGATGCCGGGGTCAGGGATTTTTGTGCTCCAGAGGTGAAAATTTTTTATTGACCCAAATGGAAAAACGGACATCAGAATTGGATTCCGGGTCAAATTTCATTTTTAAAAATGGTGCTTTATGTAGTTTTTAAAAATTGAGCTGTTTTGTTGTCTAGGGAAGGAAATTCCTGATGCCGGGGTCAGCGATTCTTGTGCTCCAGAGGTGAAAATTTTTTATTGACCCAAATGTAAAAACGGACAACAGAATTGGATTCGAAGTGAAATTTCATGCTTAAAAGTGGTGCTTTATGTAGTTTTTAAAAATTCAGCTGTTTTGTTTTCTAGGGAAGGAAAGTCCTGATGCCGGGGTCAGCGATTCTTGTGCTCCAGAGGTGAAAATTTTTTATTGACCCAAATGTAAAAAACGGACATCAGATTGGATTCCGGGTTTAAATTTCATGCTTAAAATGGTGCTTTAGTAGTTTTTAAAAATTCAGCTGTTTTGGTGTACGGGGAAGAAATACTGATGCTGGGTCAAGGGATTTTGTGCTCCGGAGCGAAAAAATTTTTTATTGACTACAAATGTTGGATTGGATTCGAGTTAAGTTTCATGCTTAAAAATAGTTTTTTTTTTTTTTTTTGCTATATGTAGTTTTTAAAAATTGAGCCGTTTTGGTGTCCGGGAAAGGAAATTCATGATGGCGGGGTCAGGGATTTTTGTGCTCCAGAGGTAAATTTTTTTTTCCACCAAAATGTAAAAAACGGAATAAGAATTGGATTCCGGGTTAAATTTATTTGTAAAAAATGGTGCTGATGTAGTTTTTAAAAATCAGCTGTATTGGTGTCTAGGGAATGAAATTCCTGATGCCGGGGTCAGGGAATTTTGTGCTCCAGAGGTGAAAATTTTTTATTTACCCAAATGGAATAACGGACATCAGAATTGGATTCCGGGTTAAATTTCATGGTTAAAAATAGTCCTTTATGTAGTTTTTAAATATGGAGCAGTTTTGGTGTCTGGGAAACGAAATTCCTGATGCCGGGGGTTCAGGGATTTTTGGCTCCAGAGTTGAAAATTTTTTTTTGACCCAAATGTAAAAAACGGACATCAGAATTGGATTCGAAGTTAAATTTTCATGCTTAAAAATGGTGCTTTATGTAGTTTTTAAAATGAGCTGTTTTGGTGTCTTGCGGAAGGAAATTCCTGATGCCGGGGTCAGGGATTTTTGTGCTCCAGAGGTGAAAATTTTTTATTGACCCAAATGTAAAAACGGACATCAGAATTGGATTCGAAGTTAAATTTCATGCTTAAAAATGGTGCTTTATGTAGTTTTTAAAAATTCAGCTGTTTTGGTGTCTGGGGAAGGAAATTCCTTATGCCGGGGTCAGGGATTATTGTGCTCCAGAGGTGAAAATTTTTTATTGAACCAAATGTAAAAACGGACATCAGAATTGGATTTCGGGTTAAATTTCATGCTTATAAATGGTGCTTTATGTAGTTTTTAAAAATTGAGCCGTTTTGGTGTCTTGGAAAGGAAATTCCTGATGTCGGGGTCAGGGATTTTTGTGCTCCGGAGCTGAAAATTTTTTATTGACCCAAATGTAAAAATGGACATCAGAATTGGATTCGAAGTTAAATTTTATGCTTAAAAATGGTGCTTTATGTAGTTTTTAAAAATTGAGCTGTTTTGGTGTCTTGGGAAGGAAATTCCTGATGCCGGGGTCAGGGATTTTTGTGTTCCAGAGGTGAAATTTTTTTATTGACCCAAATGGAAAAACGGACATCAGAATAGGATTCCGGGTTAAATTTCATTTGTAAAAATGGTGCTTTATGTAGTTTTTAAAAATTCAGCTGTTTTGGTTTCCTGAGAAAGAAATTCATGATGCCGGGGTCAGAAATTTTTGTGCTCTGGAGCTGAAAATTTTTTCTTAAACCAAATGTAAAAACGGATATCAAAATTGGATTCCGGGATAAATTTCATTTGTAAAAATGGTGCTTTATGTAATTTTAAAAAATTGAGCTGTTTTGGTGTCTAGGGAAGGAAATTCCTGATGCCGGGGTCAAGGATTTTTGTGCTCCAGAGGTGAAAATTTTTTATTGACCCAAATGTAAAAATGGACATCAGAATTGGATTCCGGGTTAAATTTCATGCTTAAAAATGGTGCTGTATGTAGTTTTTACAAATTGAGCTGTTTTGTTGTCTAGGGAAGGAAATTCCTGATGCCGGGGTCAGCGATTCTTGTGCTCCAGAGGTGAAAATTTTTTATTGACCCAAATGTAAAAACGGACAACAGAATTGGATTCGAAGTGAAATTTCATGCTTAAAAATGGTGCTTTATGTAGTTTTTAAAAATTGAGCTGTTTTGGTGTCTTGGGAAGGAAATTCCTGATGCCGAGGTCAGGGATTTTTGTGTTCCAGAGGTAAAAATTTTTTATTGACCCAAATGTAAAAAAGGACATCAGAATTGGATTCCGGGTTAAATTTCATGCTTAAAAATGGTGCTTTATGTAGTTTTTAAAAATTCAGCTGTTTTGGTGTCCGGGGAAGGAAATTCCTGATGCTGGGGTCAGGGATTTTTGTGCTCCTGAGCTGAAAATTTTTTATTGACTCAAATGTTGGATTGGATTCGAAGTTAAATTTCATGCTTAAAAATAGTGCTTTATGTAGTTTTTAAAAATTGAGCCGTTTTGGTGACTGGGAAAGGAAATTCCTGATGCCGGGGTCAGGGATTTTTGTGTTCCAGAGGTGAAATTTTTTTATTGACCCAAATGTAA
>NW_024100352.1:0-13055 GCF_016545835.1 Crotalus tigris
CAGCCAGAAAAGGAAATAAACCCTTTTAACATGATTTTAAGATGGTTATTATTTTTTTATTTATCTATTGAAGCTATTGCGTGCTATTACGGGTCAAAAAACAGTGCCATCCATCCCGTGGTTGAAGCAGGCCCAGCAGCCATTACAAAACTTGTCAATGGCATTTTAAGGCTACTCTTTCTTATTAAAACCTTATTAATATTAATAGGGCATCAGAGTCCTCCTTAACTAGGTTGAAGGCTTTTGAAGCAGATTTCTTCTTCCGCGCCTGTGCGTTGCAGCAAACGGGCCTCCCCTGGCCCTGTTAATAAGGTGTTAATGCCGTTAATAAAGACAGAGAATATCGTAATTTTAAAATGCCATTAAAAGCGTTTATTTCTTTTGGTGGCGGCAATACCCGTTTTTGACCACAGGCGGGCAGAGCTTTCCGTCCCGTAGCATTAACGTTGAGGCCTTTTGCCCAGCATCGGGACACCGAGAAGCTAAGCCGCCACACAAGCGCAGAGCGTCTCCACTTCTATGATCTGCCCAAAGGGACGGGCCGCTTCCCTTCGGCCTTCGGCGCTGTCCGACGGCTGGTTCTTCACCAGCAAATCCAGCAATCTCCCAGAGGACTTACTGGCAATTGGGGCTTCTGTTCCCTCGTTCTCGGCGGTTCCCCGGGGTCCTGTGAGAAAAGCACCTTTCCAAGTATGGCGACTTCCGGCCATTCGCTGTCTTAATCGTTCCCCCAATTTCCTTCACAGAAGACCTTCTGCATGTAGGGGGGGGGAAAACTTCCGTCCGATTCAAATTACCGGCCGTCTTCCACCGGGGCCTTTAAAAAACGACCTTCCCGTCGGTGGTAGTGGAAGGAGGTAAGGAGATGGGCGCGCGGGCCGGGTTGTATGACACTCTGCCTTTGCAAGGGGCTGTAACTTCCAGCAGGCTCAGGCAATGTGAGGAGGGGGGGGGGAGGAAATGCAGGGTTGGCGGTTCAGGAAGGGTGCACTGGTCCCGAGGCACCGACGGTTCTTCCGGCCTGCTTTTTGGGGGGCGGAGGGTTGGGGGGAGAATGCAGAACACATCTGCCCATTTGCAGAACGGATGTGGCAGAAATAGCATCCCTTGGCGCAACCTGGAGTAAAGAAAACCGGTTTCAGGCCATTGTGTCAGGGTAGGCCAAGTCTTCAGAAACGTGGGCTTTGACACGCAGCACAGGGAACTCGTCTCTCTGGCTTTTCCTTTGAGAGTGGCTCTGGGTTTATGGTTGGGACCTCCTCCCAAGTATTGTGTTTGCGAAGCTGTGCTTCGTCGCGATGCTGTTTGTCAGTTGTATCTTTTCTGCTTTCTTTCCAAGGTCCCAAAGCACAGGAGAAATTTAAGCGGCTCACGTTACACCGAATAAAATGGGATGAGCAGAAAGGAGATGGTAAGAAAGTTTTAAAGTAATCAAATGACCTATAAAGGGGCGAGCCCAACGTGGATGGCTTCGTGAACTGGTCCTTTACTGTCGCCAAAGGTTCGCTTCTTTTCATGAGCTACTGAGCTTGCAGAGGTCTGTATCCTTGCCTTTTCTAAAGGAAGGCAGAATTCTCACCTTCTGTTGAATAAAGGATGTTTTCCGATCTGAACAGATCTCGATGTGTACTTCTTGAACAGACACAGCCTCTCTTCAGTTTTTTCCCCATTCTTACACCCTAGCAGTTATTTTTCTTGCAGATGAGGAGGAATCTGTGAAAAAAACCCCAACAAATGTTCCCTGGGTTGGGAGGCGAGTAGTATTTATGGTCTGGTCTAACTGAGGCGTTTGGTGATTCCCAGCGTCACTAAGAAAGTCCTGGTTTTTATTATGCCCCCTTAGCGACAGGACAGAGAAACACCTTCAGGAACTGAACTGTGGGTGCTCTGTCCAATTGTCCCTTCAGAGCACCCCTCCTCTTTAATTCAAAAAGTGGGAGAGGGTCAGGAGCGGAGCTTTGGCGAGGTGAAGTTCAAGCAGCGTTGCTGCTGAAAACATGGCAGGGAGCATTTAAGAAAACACGGCCCCCACTGAGCGGTTATTGGGATCTAGGCTCTGAGCGAGCAGGGTCTAGAACCGCAGACTGAACGGCCTTTCTTGAAAGCCCCTTCTCACATTTCTGGCGCGTTTGACATAAAGGGCAAGAAAGTGAGCAGAACATTAAGATCTAAGACCCGGCCCCCGCGCCCCCTCATTCCCACAAATTCCTCCCCGTTACAATGCAACAATAAAGGAAATATTTTTCAGATCCAAAGAACGGCTTTTGGTTTTAATGTTTGGCTTTGGACTAAGAGGACACGCGTGTGAGAGAGATCTTCAGCTTCCCCACTGCCACGAGTACACCTTCAGTCAGTCTTGGTGTTTTATCATTCCTGCCCTGCAGGAGTGCCAAGGAGAGGATATTAAAATGTCTGGCTCTAAAAAATGCTATTCTACTCTTAGGAAAGCTCAGGTCTTTCAGATACCTTGCTGGTCCCCACACACCCCCTTTAATCCTTTTTGTTGCTGCAGAGAGACATTCGGTTAAGCTCTAGCTGGAGCTCCACGTCTCTTATTCCGTTGGTAGCCGCTTTGCTTGGGTTGGTCGTAGCCGAGGGATATTTAAAAACAGCGAGGAAAGTGCACAGGAGGCCCGCTTAGGCTCCCATCGCCTGTTTCCTGGGAGAGGGGAAGTCATTTATTGAGAAGAATTGAGTCCTACGGTTAAAGAAGGCATAGCAGCCAGAAAAGGAAATAAACCCTTTTAACATGATTTTAAAATGATTATTATTTTTTATTTATCTATTGAAGCTATTGCGTGCTATTAAGGGTCAAAAAACAGTGCCATCCATCCCGTGGTTGAAGCAGGCCCAGCAGCCATTACAAAACTTGTCAATGGCATTTTAAGGCTACTCTTTCTTATTAAAACCTTATTAATATTAATAGGGCATCATAGTCCTCCTTAACTAGGTTGAAGGCTTTTGAAGCAGATTTCTTCTTCCGCGCCTGTGCCTTGCAGCAATCGGGCCTCCCCTGGCCCTGTTAATAAGGTGTTAATACCGTTAATAAAGACAGAGAATATCGTAATTTTAAAATGCCATTAAAAGCGTTTATTTCTTTGGGTGGCGGCAATACCCGTTTTTGACCACAGGAGGGCAGAGCTTTCCGTCCCGTAGCATTAACGTTGAGGCCTTTTGCCCAGCATCGGGACACCGAGAATCTAAGCCGCAAAGCGCAGAGCGTCTCCACTCTATGCTCCTGCCAAAGGGACGGTCCGCTTCCCTCGGCCTTCGGCGCATGTCCGCCGGCTGGTTCTTCACCAGCAATCTCCCAGAGGCCTTCTCGGCAATTGGGGGCTTTCTGTCCCTCGTTCTCGGCGGTTCCCCGGGTCCTGTGAGAAAAGGACCTTTCCAAGATGGCCGACTTCCGGCCCTTCGCTCTTAATCGTTCCCCCAATTTCCTTTCACAGAAGACCTTCTCTGCATGTCGGACTTTCCGTCCGATCAAATCCGCCGTCCACCGGGGCCTTTAAAAAACGACCTTTCCCGTCGTGGTGGGGGTGGAAGGAGGTCAGGAGATGGGCGAGCGGGCGGGTGTATCACACTCTGCCTTTGCAAGGGCTGTTAACTTCCAGCGGCCAGGCAATGAGGAGGGGGGGAGGGTGACGATGAAAAAAAAAAAAAAAAGAGAAAAAAAAATAATAAATGCAGGGTTGGCGGTTTTCAGGAAGCGGTGCAATTGTCCGAGGCACCGACGGGTTTCCCGGCCTGCTTTTTGCGGGGGCGGAGGCGTTGGGGAGGAATTGAAGAAAACACATCTGCCCATTTGCAGACCGGACTGTGGCAGAAATAGATCACTTGGCGCAACGGAGTAAAGAAACCGTTTCAGGCCCATTGTGCTCAGGGTAGGCAGTCTTCAGAAACGTGGGCTTTGACAAGCAGCACAGGGAACGCGTCTCTCTGGCTTTTCCTTTGAGAGTGGCTCTGGGTTTATGGTTGGGACCTCCTCCCAGTTATTGTGTTTGCGAAGCTGTGCTTCGTCGCTTGTCGCGATGCTGTTTGTCAGTTGTATCTTTTCTGCTTTCTTTCCAAGGTCCCAAAGCACAGGAGAAATTTAAGCGGCTCACGTTACACCGAATAAAATGGGATGAGCAGAAAGGAGAGGGTAAGAAAGTTTTAAAGTAATCCAATGACCTAGAAAGGGGCGAGCCCAACGTGGATGGCTTCGTGAACTGGTCCTTTACTGTCGCCAAAGGTTCGCTTCTTTTCATGAGCTGCTGAGCTTGCCGAGGTCTGTATCCTGCCTTTTCTAAAGGAAGGGCAGAATTCTCACCTTCGGTATGAATAAAGGATGTTTCCGATCTGACCGATCTCGAGTGTACTTTGAACAGACACATCCCATCTTTCAAGTTGTGCCCATCTTACACCCTAAGCAGTTTATTTCTGCAGATGAGGGAATCTGTGAAAAAAAAACCCCAAAAATGTCCCTGGTTTGGGAGTCGAGTAGTATTTATGGTTCGGTCTAACTGGAGACGTTTGGTGATTCCCAGCGTCCACTTAAGAAAAGTCCTCGGTTTTTATTATGCCACCTTAGCGAACAGGGACAGAGGGGGGGAAACACCTTCAGGAACTGAACTGTGGGTGCTCTGTACAATTGTCCCTTCAGGCAACCTCCTCTTTAATTCAAAACGTGGGAGAGGTCAGGAGCGGAGCGTTGGCGAGGTGAAGTTCAAGCAGCGTGCTGCTGAAAACATGGCACGGGAGCATTTTAAGGAACACGGCAGTGAGCGTTATTGGGATCTAGGCTCTGAGCGAGTCAGTCCTAGAACCCGCAGACTGACGGCCTTTTCTGAAGCCCCTTCTCACATTTCTGGGAGTTTGACATAAAGGGCAAGAAGTGAGCAGAAACATTAAGACTCTAAGCCCCGCCCCCACACCCCCCTCATTCCCACAAATTCCTCCCCGTACAATGCACACAATTAAAGGAAATATTTTTCAGATCCAAAGAACGGCTTTTGGTTTGAATGTTTGGCTTTGGACTAAGAGGACACGCGTGTGAGAGAGATCTTCAGCTTCCCCACTGCCACGAGTACACCTTCAGTCAGTCTTGGGGTTTTATCATTCCGGCCCTGCAGGAGTGCCAAGGAGAGGATATTAAAATGTCTGGCTCTAAAAAATGCTATTCTACTCTTAGGAAAGCTCAGGTCTTTCAGATACCTTGCTGGTCCCCACACACCCCATTTAATCCTTTTTGTTGCTGCAGAGAGACATTCGGTTAAGCTCTAGTGTGAGCTCCCCGTCTTTTTCCGTCGGTAGCGCTTTTCTTGGGTTTGGTCGTAGCCGAGGGATATTTAAAAAACAGCGAGGAAAGTGGCACAGGAGGCCCACTTAGGCCTCCCATCGCTGTTTCCTGGAGAGGGGAAGTCATTTTTGATGAAGAATGAGTCCTACGGTTAAAGAAGGCATAGCAGCAGAAAAGGAATAAACCCTTTTAACCTGATTTAAGCTGATGATATTTTTATTTATCTATTGAAGCTATTGCGTGCTATTAAGGGTCAAAAAACAGTTCCATCCATCCCGTGGTTGAAGAAGGCCCAGCAGCCATTACAAAACTTGTCAATGGCATTTTAAGGCTACTCTTTCTTATTAAAACCTTATTAATATTAATAGGGCATCATAGTCCTCCTTAACTAGGCTGAAGGCTTTTGAAGCAGATTTCTTCTTCCGCGCCTGTGCCTTGCAGCAATCGGGCCTCCCCTGGCCCGGTTAATAAGGTGTTAAGGCCGTTAATAAAGACAGAGAATATCGTAATTTTTTTAAAATGCCATTTAAAAGCGTTTATTCTTTTGGTGGCGGGCCAATACCCGTTTTGACCACAGGAGGGGCCAGAGCTTCCGTCCCGTAGCATTAACGTGAGGCCTTTTGCCCAGCACATCGGACACCGAGAAGCTAAAGCCGCAAAGCGAGAGCGTTCCACTCTAGGCTCTTGCCAAGGGACGGGCGCTTACCTTTTCCGGCCTTCGGCGCATGTTCGCCGGCTGGTTCTTCACAAGCAATCCAGCAATCTCACAGAGGCCTTCTCGGCAATTGGGGGCTTTCGTCCCTCGTTCTCGGCGGTCCCCGGGGTCCTGTGAGAAAAAGCACCTTGCCAAGATGGACGACTTCCGGCCCTTCGCCTATTAATCGTTCCCCCACTTCCTTTCACAGAAGACCTTCTTGGCATGTCGGACTTTCGTCCGATCAAATCCGCGTCCACCGGGGCCTTTAAAAAAACGACCTTTCCCGTCGTGGTGGTGGTGGAAGGAGGTAAGGAGATGGGCGAGCGGGCCGGGTTGTATCACACTCTGCCTTTGCAAGGGGCTGTAACTTCAGCAGGCTCAGGCAATGTGAGGAGGGGGGGGGGAGGAAATGCAGGGTTGGCGGTTCAGGAAGGGTGCACTTGTCCCGAGGCACCGACGGTTCTTCAGGCCTGCTTTTTGTGGGGCGGAGGGTTGGGGGGAGAATGCAGAACACATCTGCCCATTTGCAGAACGGATGTGGCAGAAATAGCATCCCTTGGCGCAACCTGGAGGAAAGAAAACCGGTGTCAGGCCATTGTGTCAGGGTAGGCCAAGTCTTCAGAAACGTGGGCTTTGACAAGCAGCACAGGGAACTCGTCTCTCTGGCTTTTCCTTCGAGAGTGGCTCTGGGTTTATGGTTGGGACCTCCTCCCAGTGATTGTGTTTGCGAAGTTGTGCTTCGTCGCTTGTCGCGATGCTGTTTGTCAGTTGTATCTTTTCTGATTTCTTTCCAAGGTCCCAAAGCACAGGAGAAATTTAAGCGGCTCACGTTACACCGAATAAAATGGGATGAGCAGAAAGGAGATGGTAAGAAAGTTTTAAAGTAATCAAATGACCTAGAAAGGGGCGAGCCCAACGTGGATGTCTTCGTGAACTGGTCCTTTACTGTCGCCAAAGGTTCGTCTTTCTTTTTCCCCCATGAAGCTGCTGAGCTTGCAGAGGTCTGTATCATGCCTTTCTAAAGGAAGGGCAGAATTCTCACCTTCTGTATGAATAAAGGATGTTTCCGATCTGACCGATCTCGAGTGTACTTTTGCACAGACACATCCATATTCAGTTGTTTCCCCATTCTTACACCCTAAGCAGTTTATTTTTCTTGCAGATGAGGAGGAATCTGTGAAAAAAAACCCAACAAATGTTCCCTGGTTTGGGAGGCGAGTAGTATTTCTGGTATGGTCTAACTGAGGCGTTTGGTGATTCCCAGCGTCACTAAGAAAGTCCTGGTTTTATTATGCCCCCTTAGCGACAGGACAGAGAAACACCTTCAGGAACTGAACTGTGGGTGCTCTGTACAATTGTCCCTTCAGAGCACCCCTCCTCTTTCATTCAAAAAGTGGGAGAGGTCAGGAGCGGAGCGTTGGCGAGGTGAAGTTCAAGCAGCGTGCTGCTGAAAACATGGCACGGGAGCATTTTAAGAAACACGGCAGTGAGCGTTATTGGGATCTAGGCTCTGAGAGAGTCAGTCCTAGAAGCCGCAGACTGACGGCCTTTTCTGAAGCCCCTTCTCACAGTTCTGGGCGTTTGACATAAAGGGCAAGAAGTGAGCAGAAACATTTAAGACTCTAAGGCCCGCCCCCGCGCCCCCCTCATTCCCACAAATTCCTCCCCGTAAAATGCACACAATTAAAGGAAATATTTTTCAGATCCAAAGAACGGCTTTTGGTTTTAATGTTTGGCTTTGGACTAAGAGGACACGCGTGTGAGAGAGATCTTCAGCTTCCCCACTGCCACGAGTACACCTTCAGTCAGTCTTTGGGTTTTATCATTCCTGCCCTGCAGGAGTGCCAAGGAGAGGATATTAAAATGTCTGGCTCTAAAAAATGCTATTCTACTCTTAGGAAAGCTCAGGTCTTTCAGATACCTTGCTGGTCCCCACACACCCCATTTAATCCTTTTTGTTGCTGCAGAGAGACATTCGGTTAAGCTCTAGCTGGAGCTCCACGTCTCTTATTCCGTCGGTAGCCGCTTTGCTTGGGTTGGTCATAGCCGAGGGATATTTAAAAACAGCGAGGAAAGTGCACAGGAGGCCCGCTTAGGCTCCCATCGCCTGTTTCCTGGGAGAGGGGAAGTCATTTATTGAGAAGAAGTGAGTCCTACGGTTAAAGAAGGCATAGCAGCCAGAAAAGGAAATAAACCCTTTTAACATGATTTTAAGATGATTATTATTTTTTATTTATCTATTGAAGCTATTGCGTGTATTAAGGGTCAAAAAACAAGTGCCATCCATCCGTGGTTGAAGCAGGCCAGCAGCCATTACAAAAAAATGTCAATGGCATTTGTAAGGCTACTCTTTCTTATTAAAACCTTATTAATTCTTAATAGGGCATCATAGTCCTCCTTAACTAGGTTGAAGGGCTTTTGAAGCAGATTCTTCTTCCGCGCCTGTGCCTTGCAGCAATCGGGCCTCCCTGCCCTGTTAATAATGGTGTTAATACCGTTAATAAAGACAGAGAATATCGTAATTCTTAAAATGCCATTTAAAAGCGTTTATTTCTTTTGCTGGCGGCAAACCCGGTTTTGACCACAGGAGGCAGAGCTTTCCGCCCGTAGCATTAACGTTGAGGCTTTTCGCCCAGCATCGGGGGACACCGAGAAGCTAAGCCGCAAAGCGCCAGAGCTTCTACACTCTATGCTCCTGCCAAAGGGACGGGCCGCTTCCCTCGGCCTTCGGCGCATGTCCGCCGGCTGGTTCTTCACCAGCAATGCAGCAATCTCCCAGAGGCCTTCTCGGCAAGTGGGGGCTTTCTGTCCCTCGATCTCGGCGGTTCCCCGGGTCCTGTGAGAAAAGCACCTTTCCAAGATGGCCGACTTCCGGCCCTTCGTTCTTAATCGTTCCCCCAATTTCCTTTCACAGAAGACCGTCTCTGCATGTCGGACTTTCCGTCCGATCAAATCCGCCGTCCACCGGGGCCTTTGAAAAACGACTTTTCCCGTCGTGGTGGTGGTGGAAGGAGGTAAGGAGATGGGCGAGCGGGCCGGGTTGTATGACACTCTGCCTTTTGCAGGGGCTGTAACTGCCAGCAGGCTCAGGCCCCAATTGTGAGGAGGGGGGGAGGAAATGCAGTTTTTGCGTTTCAGGAAGGGTGCACTTGTCACCGAGGCACCGGGACGGTTGCTTCCGGCCTGCTTTTTGTGTGGCGGAGGTTTTGGTGGAGAATGCAGAAACACATCTGCCCATTTGCAGAACGGATGTTGGCATAAATAGCTCCCCTTGGCGCAACCTGGAGTAAAAAACACCGTTTCAGGGCCATTGTTGTCAGGGTAGGCCAAGTCTTCATGAAAACGTGGGCTTTGACAAGCAGTCACAGGGAACTCGGTCCCTCCTCTGGCTTTTCCTTTGAGAGTGGCTCTGGGTTTATGGTTGGGACCTCCTCCCAATTATTGTGTTTGCGAAGCTGTGCTTCGTCGCGATGCTGTTTGTCAGTTGTATCTTTTCTGCTTTCTTTCCAACGTCCCAAAGCACAGGAGAAATTTAAGCGGCTCACGTTACACTGAATAAAATGGGATGAGCAGAAAGGAGATGGTAAGAAAGTTTTAAAGTAATCAAATGACCTAGAAAGGGGCGAGCCCAACGTGGATGGCTTCGTGAACTGGTCCTTTACTGTCGCCAAAGGTTCGCTTCTTTTCATGAGCTGCTGAGCTTGCAGAGGTCTGTATCCTGCCTTTTCTAAAGGAAGGGCAGAATTCTCCCCTTCTGTATGAATAAAGGATGTTTCCGATCTGACCGATCTCGAGTTTACTTTTGCACAGACACATCCGTCTTCAGTTGTTTCCCCATTCTTACACCCTTAGCAGTTTATTTTTCTTGCAGATGAGGAGGAATCTGTGAAAAAAACCCCAACAAATGTTCCCTGGTTTGGGAGGCGAGTAGTATTTATGGTATGGTCTAACTGAGGCGTTTGGTGATTCCCAGCGTCACTAAGAAAGTCCTGGTTTTTATTATGCCCCCTTAGCGACCGGACAGAGAAACACCTTCAGGAACTGAACTGTGGGTGCTCTGTACAATTGTCCCTTCAGAGCACCCCTCCTCTTTAATTCAAAAAGTGGTAGAGGTCAGGAACGGAGCTTTGGCGAGGTGAAGTTCAAGCAGCGTGCTGCTGAAAACATGGCACGGGAGCATTTTAAGAAACACGGCAGTGAGCGTTATTGTGATCTAGGCTCTGAGCGAGTCAGTCCTAGAACCCGCAGACTGACGGCCTTTTCTGAAGCCCCTTCTCACATTTCTGGGCGTTTGACATAAAGGGCAAGAAGTGAGCAGAAACATTAAGACTCTAAGCCCCGCCCCCACGCCCACACATCGGTAAGACCAGGTCGCTGGTCTTACGAAACAGGCCCGTCATATTCCGACAAATTCCTCCGTACAATGCACACAATAAGGAAATTTTTCAGATCCAAAGAACGGCTTTTGGTTTTAATGTTCGCTTTGGACGAAAAACAGGAGCACGCGTGTAGAGAGAGTATCTTCAGCTTCCCGCGCTGCCACAAGTTACACCTTCATCGTTCTTGGGTTTTATCATCCTGCCCTGCGGAGTGCCAAGGAGAGATAATTAAAATGTCTGGCTCTAAAAATGCTATTCTATCACTCTTAGGAAAGCTCAGGTCTTTCAGAATACCTTGCTGGTCCCTCACACCACCCATTTAAATTCCTTTTGTTGCTGCGAGAGACATCGGTTAAGCTCTAGCTGGGAGCTCCACGTCTCTTTTCCGTTGGTATCCGCTGTTGCTTGGGTTGGTCCCGTAGCCGAGGGATATTAAAAACAGCGAGAAGTGCACAGAGGCCCGCTTAGGCTCCCATCGCCGGTTTCCTGGGAGAGGGGAAGTCCTTTATTGAGAAGAATTGAGTCCTACGGTTAAAGAAGGCATAGCAGCCAGAAAAGGAAATAAACCCTTTTAACATGATTTTAAGATGATTATTATTTTTTATTTATCTATTGAAGCTATTGCGTGATATTAAGGGTCAAAAAACAGTGCCATCCATCCCGTGGTTGAAGCAGGCCCAGCAGCCATTACAAAACTTGTCAATGGCATTTTAAGGCTACTCTTTTCTTATTAAAACCTTATTAATTTAATAGAACATCATAGTCCTCCTTAACCTAGGTTGAAAGGCTTTTGAAGCAGATATTCTTCTTCCGCGCCTGTGCGTTGCAGCAAACTGGCCTCACCTGGGCCCTGTTTAAATAAGGTGTTAATACCGTTAATAAAGACAGAGAATATCGTAATTTTTAAAATGCCATTAAAAGCGTTTATTTCTTTTGGTGGCGGCAATACCCGTTTTTTGACCACAGGTAGGGCAGAGCTTTCCGTCCGCGTAGCATTAACGTTGAGGGGGCCTTTTTAACTCCAGCTCGGGACCCGAGAAGCTAAGCCGCAAAGCGCAGAGCGTCTCCACTCTATGCTCCTGCCAAAGGGACGGGCGGCTTCCCTCGGCCTTCGGCGCATGTCCGCCGGCTGGTTCTTCACCAGCAATCCAGCAATCTCCCAGAGGCCGTCTCGGCAATTGGGGGCTTTCTGTCCCTCGTTCTCGGCGGTTCCCCGGGTCCTGTGAGAAAAGCACCTTTCCAAGATGGCCGACTTCCGGCCCTTCGTTCTTAATCGTTCCACCAATTTCCTTTCACAGAAGACCTTCTCTGCATGTCGGACTTTCCGTCCGATCAAATCCGCCGTCCACCGGGGCCTTTGAAAAACGACCTTTCCCGGCGTGGTGGTGGTGGAAGGAGGTAAGGAGATGGGCCAGCGGGCCGGGTTGTATGACACTCTGCCTTTGCAAGGGGCTGTAACTTCCAGCAGGCTCAGGCAATGTGAGGAGGGGGGGGGAAATGCCGGGTTGGCGGTTCAGGAAGGGTGCACTTGTCCCGAGGCACCGACGGTTCTTCCGGCCTGCTTTTGGTGGGGCGGCGGGTTAGGGGGAGAATGCAGAACACATCTGCCCATTTGCAGAACGGATGTGGCAGAAATAGCATCCCTTGGCGCAACCTGGAGTAAAGAAAACCGTTTTCAGGCCATTGTGTCAGGGTAGGCCAAGTCTTCAGAAACGTGGGCTTTGAACAAGCGGCACAGAGGAACTCGTTCTCTGGCTTTTCCTTTGAGAGTGCTCTGGGTTTATGGTGTGGACCATCCTCCCGTTATTGTGTTTGCGAAGTGTGGCTTCGTCGCTTGTAGCTATGCTGTTTGTCAGTTGTATCTTTTCTCTCTTTTCTGCTTTCTTTCCAAGGTCCAAAGCACAGTAGAATTTTTTTTTAAGCACACAGGGGGGGGCCTCATCAGTTACAGACCCCGAATAAATGGGATGAGGCGAAAGGAGATGGTAAGAGAAGTTTTAAAGTAATCAAATGACCTAGAAAGGGGGCGAGCCCAACGTGGGGCTGGGCTTTCGTGAACTGGTCCTTTACTGTCCCAAAGGTTCCTTTTTTTCATGAGCTACTGAGCTTGCAGAGGTCTGTATCCTGCCTTTTCTAAAGGACGGGCAGAATTCTCACCTTCTGTATGACTAAAGGATGTTTCCGATCTGACCGATCTCGAGTGTACTTTTGCACAGACACATCCATCTTCAGTTGTTTCCCCATTCTTACACCCTAAGCAGTTTATTTTTCTTGCAGATGAGGAGGAATCTGTGGAAAAAAAACCCAACAAATGTTCCCTGGTTTGGGAGGCGAGTAGTATTTATGGTATGGTCTAACTGAGGCGTTTGGTGATTCCCAGCGTCACTAAGAAAGTCCTGGTTTTATTATGCCCCCTTAGCGACAGGACAGAGAAACACCTTCAGGAACTGAACTGTGGGTGCTTTGTACAATTGTCCCTTCAGAGCACCCCTCCTCTTTAATTCAAAAAGTGGGAGAGGTCAGGAGCGGAGCTTTGGCGAGGTGAAGTTCAAGCAGCGTGCTGCTGAAAACATGGCACGGGAGCATTTTAAGGAACACGGCAGTGAGCGTTATTGGGATCTAGGCTCTGAGCGAGTCCGTCCTAGAACCCGCAGACTGACGGCCTTTTCTGAAGCCCCTTCTCACATTTCTGGGCGTT
>NW_024100353.1:0-14954 GCF_016545835.1 Crotalus tigris
GGGGGGAGAATGCAGAACACATCGGCCCATTTGCAGAACGGATGTGGCAGAAATAGCATCCCTTGGCGCAACCTGGAGTAAAGAAAACCGGGTTCAGGCCATTGTGTCAGGGTAGGCCAAGTCTTCAGAAACGTGGGCTTTGACAAGCAGCACAGGGAACTCGTCTCTCTGGCTTTTCCTTTGAGAATGGCTCTGGGGTTATGGTTGGGACCTCCTCCCAGTTATTGTGTTTGCGAAGCTGTGCTTCGTCGCTTGTCGCGATGCTGTTGGTCCAGTTGTATTTTTCTTCTTTCTTTCCCAAGGTCCCAAAGCACAGGACAAATTTAAGAGTCGCTCACGTGACACCGAATAAATGGGATGAGCAAAAGGAATGGTAGAAATTTTTAAAAGTATCAAATGACCTAGAAAGGGGCGAGCCCAACGTGGATGGCTTCGTGAACTGGTCCTTTACTGTCGCCAAAGGTTCGCTTCTTTTCATGAGCTGCTGAGCTTGCAGAGGTCTGTATCCTTCCTTTTCTAAAGGAAGGGCAGAATTCTCACCTTCTGTATGAATAAAGGATGTTTCCGATCTGACCGATCTCGAGTGTACTTTTGCACAGACACATCCATCTTCATTTGTTTCCCCATTCTTACACCCTAAGCAGTTTATTTTTCTTGCAGATGAGGAGGAATCTGTGAAAAAAAACCCAACAAATGTTCCCTTGTTTGGGAGGCGAGTAGTATTTATGGTATGGTCTAACTGAGGCGTTTGGTGATTCCCAGCGTCACTAAGAAAGTCCTGGTTTTATTATGCCCCCTTAGCGACAGGACAGAGAAACACCTTCAGGAACTGAACTGGGGGTGCTCTGTACAATTGTCCCTTCAGAGCACCCCTCCTCTTTAATTCACAAAGTGGGAGAGGTCGGGAGCGGAGCTTTGGCGAGGTGAAGTTCAAGCAGCGTGCTGCTGAAAACATGGCACGGGAGCATTTTAAGAAACACGGCACTGAGCGTTATTGGGATCTAGGCTCTGAGCGAGTCAGTCCTAGAACCCGCAGACTGACGGCCTTTTCTGAATCCCCTTCTCACATTTCTGGGCGTTTGACATAAAGGGCAAGAAGTGAGCAGAAACATTAGGATACTCTAACCCCGCCCCTGCCGCTGCCCCCCGTCATTCCACAATTCCTCCCCGTGACAATGCCACAATGAAAGTGAAATATTTTTCAGATCCAAAGAACGGCTTTTGGTTTACTGTTTGGCTTTGGACTAACAGGACACGACACCCCGTGTGATGAGAGATCTTCGCTTTCCCCGATGCCACAAGTACATACTTCAGTCAGTCTGGGGTTTTATCATTCCTGCCTGCCAGTATTGCCAGGAGATACTATTAAAATGTCTGGCTCTAAAAAATGCTATTCTACTCTTAGGAAAGCTCATGTCTTTCAGATACCTTGCTGGTCCCCACACACCCCATTTAATCCTTTTTGTTGCTGCAGAGAGACATTCGGTTAAGCTCTAGCTGGAGCTCCACGTCTCTTATTCCGTTGGTAGCCGCTTTGCTTGGGTTGGTCTTAGCCGAGTGATATTTAAAAACAGCGAGGAAAGTGCACAGGAGGCCCGCTTAGGCTCCCAGCGCCTGTTTCCTGGGAGAGGGGAAGTCATTTATTGAGAAGAATTGAGTCCTACGGTTAAAGAAGGCATAGCAGCCAGAAAAGGAAATAAACCCTTTTAACATGATTTTAAAATGATTATTATTTTTTATTTATCTCTTGAAGCTATTGCGTGCTATTAAGGGTCAAAAAACAGTGCCATCCATCCCGTGGTTGAAGCAGGCCCAGCAGCCATTACAAACCTTGTCAATGGCATGATTTTAAGGCTACTTTTCTTATTAAAACTTATTATATTAATAGGGCATCATAGTCCTCTCCTTAACTAGGTTGAAGGCTTTTTGAAGCAGATTCTTGTTCTTCCGCGCCTGGCGTTGCAGCAGAAACGGCCTCCCCTGGCGCTGTTAATAAGGTGTTAAGCCGTTTAATAAAGACAGAGAATATCGTAATTTTAAAAATATGCCATTAAAGCGTTTTATTTCTTTTGTGGCGCAATACCCGTTTTTTGAACCACGAGGGCAGAGCTTTCCGTCCCGTAGCATTAACGTTGAGGCCTTTTGCCCAGCATCGGGACACCGAGAATCTAAGCCGCAAAGCGCAGAGCGTCTCCACTCTATGCTCCTGCCAAAGGGACGGGCCGCTTCCCTCGGCCTTCGGCGCATGTCCGCCGGCTGGTTCTTCACCAGCCATCCAGCAATCTCCCAGAGGCCTTCTCGGCAATTGGGGGCTTTCTGTCCCTCGTTCTCGGCGGTTCCCCGGGTCCTGTGAGAAAAGGACCTTTTCGCAAGAGTGCCGACATTTTTCCGCCCGTCGCTCTTAATCGTTCCCCCAATTTTCCTTTCACAGAAGACATTATCTGCATGTCGGACTTTCCGTCCGATCAAACTACCGCCGTCCACCGGGCCTTTAAAAAACGACGCTTTCCCGTCGTGGTGGTGGTGGAAGGAGGTAAGGAGATGGGCGAGCGGGCCGTTTGTATCACACTCTGCTTTGCAAGGGGCTGGTAACTTCCCACAAGGCTCAGGCAATGTGAGGATGGGGGGAGGAAAGAGGAAATGCAGGGTTTGGGCGGTTCAGGAAGGGTGCACATTGTACCCGAGGCACCGACGTTCTTCCGGCCTGCTTTTTGTGGGGGCGGAGGGTTTGGGGTAGAATGCAGAACCGATCTGCCGCATTGGCAGAACGAGTGTGGCAGAAATATGCATTCCCTTGGCGGCTAACCTGGAGTAAAAAAAACCGGTTTCAGGCCATTGTGTCAGGGTAGGCCAAGTCTTCAGAAACGTGGGCTTTGACAAGCAGCACAGGGAACTCGTCTCTCTGGCTTTTCCTTTGAGAGTGGCTCTGGGTTTATGGTTGGGACCTCCTCCCAATTATTGTGTGTGCGAAGCTGTGCTTCGTCGCGATGCTGTTTGTCAGTTGTATCTTTTCTGCTTTCTTTCCAATGTCCCAAAGCACAGGAGAAATTTAAGCGGCTCACGTTACACCGAATAAAATGGGATGAGCAGAAAGGAGATGGTAAGAAAGTTTTAAAGTAATCAAATGACCTAGAAAGGGGCGAGCCCAACGTGGATGGCTTCGTGAACGGGTCCTTTACTGTCGCCAAAGGTTCGCTTCTTTTCATGAGCTGCTGAGCTTGCAGAGGTCTGTATCCTGCCTTTTCTAAAGGAAGGGCAGAATTCTCACCCTCTGTATGAATAAAGGATGTTTCCGATCTGACCGATCTCGAGTGTACTTTTGAACAGACACATCCGTCTTCAGTTGTTTCCCCATTCTTACACCCTAAGCAGTTTATTTTTCTTGCAGATGAGGAGGAATCTGTGAAAAAAAACCCAACAAATGTTCCCTGGTTTGGGAGGCGAGTAGTGTTTATGGTATGGTCTAACTGAGGCGTTTGGTGATTCCCAGCGTCACTAAGAAAGTCCTGGTTTTTATTATGCCCCCTTAGCGACAGGACAGAGAAACACCTTCAGGAACTGAACTGTGGGTGCTCTGTACAATTGTCCCTTCAGAGCCCCCCTCCTCTTTAATTCAAAAAGTGGGAGAGGTCAGGAGCGGAGCTTTGGCGAGGTGAAGTTCAAGCAGCGTGCTGCTGAAAACATGGCACGGGAGCATTTTAAGGAACACGGCAGTGAGCGTTATTGGGATCTAGGCTCTGATCGAGTCGTCCTAGAACCCTCAGACTGACGGCCTTTCTGAAGCCCCTTCTCACATTTCTGGCGTTGACATAAAGGGCAAGAAGTTGAGCAGAAACATTAAGACTCTAAGCCCTCCCCCACGCCCCCCTCATTCCCACAAATTTCCTCCCCGTACAATGCAACACAATTAAAGGCAATTCTTTCAGATCCAAAGAACGGCTTTTGGTTTTAATGTTTGGCTTTGGACTAAGAGGACACGCGTGTGAGAGAGATCTTCAGCTTCCCCACTGCCACGAGTACACCTTCAGTCAGTCTTGGGTTTTTATCATTCCTGCCCTGCAGGAGTGCCAAGGAGAGGATATTAAAATGTCTGGCTCTAAAAAATGCTATTCTACTCTTAGGAAAGCTCAGGTCTTTCAGATACCTTGCTGGTCCCCACACACCCCATTTAATCCTTTTTGTTGCGGCAGAGAGACATTCGGTTAAGCTCTAGCTGGAGCTCCACGTCTCTTAGTCCGTTGGTAGCCGCTTTGCTTGGGTTGGTCGTAGCCGAGGGATATTTAAAAACAGCGAGGAACAGTTGCACAGAGGCCCTCTTAAGCTCCCATCGCCTGTTTCCTGGAGAGGTGAATTCATTATTGAGAGAATTGAGTCCTTACGGTTATAGAAGCATAGCAGCCAGAAAAGAATAACCCTTTTAACATGAATTTTTTAAGATGATTATTATTTTTTATTTATCTATTGACGCTATTGCGTGCTATTAGGGTCAAAAAAGTGCCATCCATCCCGTGGTTAAGCAGCCCAGCATCCGTTCCAAATACTTGTCAATGGCATTTGTAAGTCTACGCCTTTCTTATTGAAAACTTATTATCTTAATGGCACTCATAATCCTCCTTAACTAGGTTGAATGCTTTGAAGCAGATTTCTTCTTCCGCGCCTGTGCGTTGCAGCAAACGGGCCTCCCCTGGCCCTGTTAATAAGGTGTTAATACCGTTAATAAAGACAGAGAAGATCGTAATTTTAAAATGCCATTAAAAGCGTTTATTTCTTTTGATGGCGGCAATACCCGTTTTTGACCACAGGAGGGCAGAGCTTTCCGTCCCGTAGCATTAACGTTGAGGCCTTTTGCCCAGCATCGGGACACCGAGAAGCTAAGCCGCAAAGCGCAGAGCGTCTCCACTCTATGCTCCTGCCAAAGGGACGGGCGGCTTCCCTCGGCCTTCGGCGCATGTCCGCCGGCTGGTTCTTCACCAGAAATCCAGCAATCTCCCAGAGGCCTTCTCGGCAATTGGGGGCTTTCTGTCCCTCGTTCTCGGCGGTTCCCCGGGTCCTGTGAGAAAAGCACCTTTCCAAGATGGCCGACTTCCGGCCCTTCGCTCTTAATCGTTCCCCCAATTTCCTTTCCCAGAAGACCTTCTCTGCATGTCGGACTTTCCGTCCGATCAAATCCGCCGTCCACCGGGGCCTTTACAAAACGACCTTTCCCGTCGTGGTGGTAGTGGAAGGAGGTAAGGAGATGGGCGAGCCGGCCGGGTTGTATCACACTCTGCCTTTGCAAGGGGCTGTAACTTCCAGCAGGCTCAGGCAATGTGAGGAGGGGGGGGGAGGAAATGCAGGGTTGGCGGTTCAGGAAGGGTGCACTTGTCCCGAGGCACCGACGGTTCTTCCGGCCTGCTTTTGGTGGGGCGGAGGGTTGGGGGGAGAATGCAGAACACATCTGCCCATTTGCAGAACGGATGTGGCAGAAATAGCATCCCTTGGCGCAACCTGGAGTAAAGAAAACCGGTTTCAGGCCATTGTGTCAGGGTAGGCAAAGTCTTCAGAAACGTGGGCTTTGACAAGCAGCACAGGGAACTCGTCTCTCTGGCTTTTCCTTTGAGAGTGGCTCTGGGTTTATGGTTGGGACCTCCTCCCAGTTATTGTGTTTGCGAAGTTGTGCTTCGTCGCTTGTCTCGATGCTGTTTGTCAGTTGTATCTTTTCTGCTTTCTTTCCAAGGTCCCAAAGCACAGGAGAAATTTAAGCGGCTCACGTTACACCGAATAAAATGGGATGAGCAGAAAGGAGATGTTAAGAAAGTTTTAAAGTAATCAAATGACCTAGAAAGGGGCGAGCCCAACGTGGATGGCTTCTGTGAATGGTCCTTACTGGTCGCCAAATGTTCGCTTCTTTTCATGAGCTGCTGAGCTTGCAGAGGTCTGTATCCTGCCTTTTTCTAAAGGAAGGGCAGAATTCTCACCTTCTGTATGAATAAAGGATGTTTCCGATCTGACCGATCTCGAGTGTACTTTTGCACAGACACATCCATCCTCAGTTGTTTCCCCATTCTTACACCCTAAGCAGTTTATTTTTCTTGCAGATGAGGAGGAATCTGTGAAAAAAAACCCAACAAATGTTCCCTGGTTTGGGAGGCGAGTAGTAGTTATGGTATGGTCTAACTGAGGCGTTTGGTGATTCCCAGCGTCACTAAGACAGTCCTGGTTTTTATTATGCCCCCTTAGCGACAGGACAGAGAAAACACCTTCAGGAACTGAACTGTGGGTGCTCTGGACAATTGTCCCTTCAGAGCACCCCTCCTCTTTAATTCAAAAAGTGGGAGAGGTCAGGAGCGGAGCTTTGGCGAGGTGAAGTTCAAGCAGCGTGCTGCTGAAAACATGGCACGGGAGCATTTTAAGAAACACGGCACTGAGCGTTATTGGGATCTAGGCTCTGAGCGAGTCAGTCCTATAACCCGCAGACTGACGGCCTTTTCTGAAGCCCCTTCTCACATTTCTGGGCGTTTGACATAAAGGGCAAGAGTGAGCAGAAACATTTAAGATCTAAGCCCCGCCCCGCGCCCCCGCTCATTCCCACAAATTTTCCTCCCGTACAATGCACACAATTAAAGGAAATATTTTTCGATCCAAGAACGGGCTTTGTGTTTTAATGTTTGGCTTTGGACTAAAGAGGACAAGCGTGTGAGGAGAGATCTTCAGCTTCCCCACTTGCCACGGAGTACACCTTCAGTCAGTCTTGTGGGTTTATCATTCTGCCCTGCAGGAGTGCCAAGGAGAGATATTAAAATGTCTGGCTTAAAAAATGCTATTCTACTCTTAGGAAAGCTAAGTCTTCAGATACCTTGCTCGGTTTCCCACACACCCCATTTAATCCTTTTTGTTGCTGCAGAGAGACATTCGGTTAAGCTCTAGCTGGAGCTCCACGTCTCTTATTACGTTGGTAGCCGCTTTGCTTGGGTTGGTCGTAGCCGAGGGATATTTAAAAACAGCGAGGAAAGTGCACAGGAGGCCCGCTTAGGCTCCCATCGCCTGTTTCCTTGGAGAGGGGAAGTCATTTATTGAGAAGAATTGAGTCCTACGGTTAAAGAAGGCATAGCAGCCAGAAAAGGAAATAAACCCTTTTAACATGATTTTAAGATGATTATTATTTTTTATTTATCTATTGAAGCTATTGCGGGCTATTAAGGGTCAAAAAACAGTGCCATCCATCCCGTGGTTGAAGCAGGCCCAGCAGCCATTACAAAACTTGTCAATGGCATTTTAAGGCTACTCTTTTTTATTAAAAACCTTATTTAATATTAATCGGGCATCATAGTCCTCCTTAACTAGGTTGAAGGCTTTTGAAAGCGATTTTCTCCGCGCCTGTGCTTGCAGCATCGGGCTTGCCTCCCCTGGCCTGTTAATAAAGGTGTACATACGTTAAAGAAAGACAGAGAATATCGTAATTTTAAAATGCCATTAAAAGCGTTTATTTCTTTTGCTGGCGGCAATACCCGTTTTTGACCACAGGAGGGCAGAGCTTTCCGTCCGTAGCATTAACGTTGAGGCCTTTTGCCCAGCATCGGGACACCGAGAAGCTAAGCCGCAAAGCGCAGAGCGTCTCCACTCTATGCTCCTGCCAAAGGGACGGGCGGCTTCCCTCGGCCTTCGGCGCATGTCCGCCGGCTGGTTCTTCACCAGCAATCCAGCAATCTCCCAGAGGCCTTCTCGGCAATTGGGGGCTTTCTGTCCCTCGTTCTCGGCGGTTCCCCGGGTCCTGTGAGAAAAGCACCTTTCCAAGATGGCCGACTTCCGGCCCTTCGTTCTTAATCGTTCCCCCAATTTCCTTTCACAGAAGACCTTCTCTGCATGTCGGACTTTCCGTCCGATCAAATCCGCCGTCCACCGGGGCCTTTGAAAAACGACTTTTCCCGTCGTGGTGGTGGTGGAAGGAGGTAAGGAGATGGGCGAGCGGGCCGGGTTGTATGACACTCTGCCTTTGCAAGGGGCTGTAACTTCCAGCAGGCTCAGGCAATGTGAGGAGGGGGGGGGGAGGAAATGCAGGGTTGGCGGTTCAGGAAGGGTGCACTTGTCCCGAGGCACCGACGGTTCTTCCGGCCTGCTTTTTGTGGGGCGGAGGGGTGGGGGGAGAATGCAGAACACATCTGCCCATTTGCAGAACGGATGTGGCAGAAATAGCATCCCTTGGCGCAACCTGGAGTAAAGAAAACCGGTTTCAGGCCATTGTGTCAGGGTAGGCCAAGTCTTCAGAAACGTGGGCTTTGACAAGCAGCACAGGGAACTCGTCTCTCTGGCTTTTCCTTTGAGAGTGGCTCTGGGTTTATGGTTGGGACCTCCTCCCAGTTATTGTGTTTGCGAAGTTGTGCTTCGTCGCTTGTCGCGATGCTGTTTGTCAGTTGTATCTTTTCTGCTTTCTTTCCAAGGTCCCAAAGCACAGGAGAAATTTAAGCGGCTCACGTTACACCGAATAAAATGGGATGAGCAGAAAGGAGATGGTAAGAAAGTTTTAAAGTAATCAAATGACCTAGAAAGGGGCGAGCCCAACGTGGATGGCTTCGTGAACTGGTCCTTTACTGTCGCCAAAGGTTCGCTTCTTTTCATGAGCTGCTGAGCTTGCAGAGGTCTGTATCCTGCCTTTTCTAAAGGAAGGGCAGAATTCTCACCTTCTGTATGAATAAAGGATGTTTCCGATCTGACCGATCTCGAGTGTACTTTTGAACAGACACATCCGTCTTCAGTTGTTTCCCCATTCTTACACCCTAAGCAGTTTATTTTTCTTGCAGATGAGGAGGAATCTGTGAAAAAAAACCCAACAAATGTTCACTGGTTTGGGAGGCGAGTAGTATTTATGGGTTAATGGTCTAACTGAGGCGTTTGGTGACTCAGCGTCATAGAAAAGTCTGGTTTTTATTATGCCCCTTGCGACAGGACAGAGAAAAACCTTCAGGAATGCAACATCGTGGGTTGCTCGTAAATTGTCCCTTCAGAGAAACCCCTCCTCTTAATTCAAAAAAGTGGGGAGAGGTCAGGAGCGGAGATTTGGCGAGGTGAAGTTCAAGCAGCGTGCTGCTGAAAACATGGCACGGAGCATTTTAAGGAACCGCCATGCAAGTGAGCGTTATGCGGATCTAGGCTTGAGCAAGTCTAGTCCTAGACACCCGCCCAGACTGACGGCCTTTTCTGAAGCCATATCACATTCTCTGGGCGTTGACATAAAGGGAAAGAAGTGAGCAGGAAACATTAAGAATCTAAGCCAGCCCACCGCGCCCCCCTCATTCCACAAATTCCTACCCGTTACAATGCACACAATTAAAGGAAATATTTTTCAGATCCAAAGAACGGCTTTTGGTTTAAATGTTTGGCTTTGGACTAAGAGGACACGCGTGTGAGAGAGATCTTCAGCTTCCCCACTGCCACGAGTACACCTTCAGTCAGTCTTGGGGTTTTATCAGTCCTGCCCTGCAGGAGTGCCAAGGAGAGGATATTAAAATGTCTGGCTCTAAAACATGCTATTCTACTCTTAGGAAAGCTCAGGTCTTTCAGATACCTTGCTGGTCCCCACACACCCCATTTAATCCTTTTTGTTGCTGAAGAGAGACATTCGGTTAAGCTCTAGCTGGAGCTCCACGTCTCTTATTCCGTTGGTAGCCGCTTTGTTTACTTGTGGGTAGCGAGGGGGGGACATTTAAAAACAGGAGGAAAAGTGCACAGGAGGCCCGCTAGGCTTCCCATCGCCTGTTTCTGGAGAGGGGAAGGCATTTAATGAGAAGAATTGAGTCCTAGGTAAAGAGGCATATCAGCCAGAAAAGGAAATACCCTTTTAACATGATTGAAGATGATTATTATTTTTTGATTTATCTATTGAAGCTATTGCGTGCTATTAGGTCAAAAAACAGTCGCCATCATCCGTGGTTGAAGCGGCCAGCCAGCCATTAAAAACTGGCAATGGCATTTTAAGGCTACCTTCTTATTAAAACCTTATTAATATTAATAGGGCAACATAGTCCTCCTTAACTAGGTTGAAGGCTTTTGAAGCAGATTTCTTCTTCCGCGCCTGTGCCTTGCAGCAATCGGGCCTCCCCTGGCCCTGTTAATAAGGTGTTAATACCGTTAATAAAGACAGAGAATATCGTAATTTTAAAATGCCATGAAAAGCGTTTATTTCTTTTGCTGGCGGCAATACCCGTTTTTGACCACAGGAGGGCAGAGCTTTCCGTCCCGTAGCATTAACGTTGAGGCCTTTTGCCCAGCATCGGGACACCGAGAAGCTAAGCCGCAAAGCGCAGAGAGTCTCCACTCTATGCTCCTGCCAAAGGGACGGGCCGCTTCCCTCGGCCTTCGGCGCATGTCCGCCGGCTGGTTCTTCACCAGCAATCCAGCAATCTCCCAGAGGCCGTCTCGGCAATTGGGGGCTTTCTGTCCCTCGTTCTCGGCGGTTCCCCGGGTCCTGTGAGAAAAGCACCTTTGCAAGATGGCCGACTTCCGGCCCTTCGTTCTTAATCGTTCCCCCAATTTCCTTTCACAGAAGACCTTCTCTGCATGTCGGACTTTCCGTCCGCTCAAATCCGCCGTCCACCGGGGCCTTTAAAAAAAGACCTTTCCCGTCGTGGTGGTGGTGGTGGAAGGAGGTAAGGAGATGGGCGAGCGGGCCGGGTTGTATGACACTCTGCCTTTGCAAGGGGCTGTAACTTCCACAGCTCAGGCAATGTGAGGGTGGGGGGAGGAAATGTAGGGTGCGGTTCAGGAAGGGTGCACTTGTCCGAGGCACCGACGGTTCTTCCGGCCTGCTTTTTGTGGGCGGGAGGGGGGGGGAGAATGCAGAACACATATCGGCCCATTTGCAGAAAACGGAGTGGGCAGAAATTTTTTTGTAAAGGAATCCCTTGGGCAAACCTGGAGTAAAGAAAACCGGTTCAGCGCCATGTGTAGGGTAGGCCAAGTCTCAGAACGTGGGCTTTGACAAGCAGCACAGGAACCTCGTCTCTCGGTTTTCCTTTGAGAGTGGCTCTGCGGTTTATGGTTGGGACCTCCTCCCAGTTATTGTGTTTGCGAAGCTGTGCTTCGTCGCTTGTCGCGATGCTTTGTGTCAGTGTATCTTTGCTTTCCTTCCAATGCCCAAGGCACAGGCGAAATTTAAGCGGCTACGTTTTAACACCGAATAAACATGGTATGAGCAGAAGGAGATGGTAAGAAAGTTTTAAAGTAATCCAATGACCTAGAAAGGGGCGAGCCCAACGTGGATGGCTTCGTGAACTGGTCCTTTACTGTCGCAAAAGGTTCGCTTCTTTTCATGAGCTACTGAGCTTGCAGAGGTCTGTATCCTGCCTTTTCTAAAGGAAGGGCAGAATTCTCACCTTCTGTATGAATAAAGGATGTTTCCGATCTGACCGATCTCGAGTTTACTTTTGAACAGACACATCCATCTTCAGTTGTTTCCCCATTCTTACACCCTAAGCAGTTTATTTTTCTTACAGATAAAAAACAAAAACAAAAAACCCAACAACTGTTCCCTGGTTTCGGAGGCGAGTAGTATTTATGGGTATGGTCTAACTGAGGCGTTTGGTGATTCCCAGCGTCACTAAGAAAGTCCTGGTTTTTATTATGCCCCCTTAGCGACAGGACAGAGAAACACCTTCAGGAACTGAACTGTGGGTGCTCTGTACAATTGTCCCTTCAGAGCACCCCTCCTCTTTAATTCCAAAAGTGGGAGAGGTCAGGAGCGGAGCTTTGGCGAGGTGAAGTTCAAGCAGCGTGCTGCTGAAAACATGGCACTGAGCGTTATTAGGATCTAGGCTCTGAGCGAGTCAGTCCTAGAACCGGAAGATGACGGCTTTTCTGAAGCCCCTTCTCACATTTTCTGGGCGTTTGACATAAAGAGGCAAGAAGTGAGCAGAAACATTAAGACTCTAAGGCCCGCCCCCGCCGAGCCCATCTTCCACAAATTCCCCCCGTACAATGCACACAATTAAAAGGAAATTATTTCAGATCCCAAGAACGGCTTTTGGTTTTAATGTTTGGCTTTGGACTAGAGGACACGCGTGTGAGAGCGATCTTCAGCTTCCCCACTGCACGGAGTAAACCTCAGTCAGTCTTGGGTTTTTTATCCTTCCTGCCGCAGGATGCAAGGAGAGGATATTAAATGTCTGGCTTAAAAAATGGTATTCTACTCTTAGGAAAGCTCAGTATTTCAGATACCTGCTGGTCCCACACACCCCAATTTAATCCTTTGTGTTGCTGCAAGAGAGAAATTTGGGTAAGCTCTAGCTCGGAGCTCCACGTCTCTTATTCCGTTGGTAGCCGCTTGGCTTGGGTTGGTCGTAGCCGAGGGATATTTAAAAACAGCGAGGAAAGTGCACAGGAGGCCCGCTTAGGCTCCCATCGCCTGTTTCCTGGGAGAGGGGAAGTCATTTATTGAGAAGAATTGAGTCCTACGGTTAAAGAAGGCATAGCAGCCAGAAAAGGAAATAAACCCTTTAAACATGATTTTAAGATGATTATTATTTTTTATTTATCTATTGAAGCTATTGCGTGCTATTAAGGGTCAAAAAACAGTGCCATCCATCCCGTGGTTGAAGCAGGCCCAGCAGCCATTACAAAACTTGTCAATGGCATTTTAAGGCTATTCTTTCTTATTAAAACCTTATTAATCTTAATAGGGCATCATAGTCCTCCTTAACTAGGTTGAAGGCTTTTGAAGCAGATTTCTTCTTCCGCGCCTGTGCCTTGCAGCAATCGGGCCTCCCCTGGCCCTGTTAAGAAGGTGTTAATACCGTTAATAAAGACAGAGAATATCGTAATTTTAAAATGCCATTAAAAGCGTTTATTTCTTTTGCTGGCGGCACTACCCGTTTTTGACCACAGGAGGGCAGAGCTTTCCGTCCCGTAGCATTAACGTTGAGGCCTTTTGCCCAGCATCGGGACACCGAGAAGCTAAGCCGCAAAGCGCAGAGCGTCTCCACTCGATGCTCCTGCCAAAGGGACGGGCCGCTTCCCTCGGCCTTCGGCGCATGTCCGCCGGCTGGTTCTTCACCAGCGATCCAGCAATCTCCCAGAGGCCTTCTCGGCAATTGGGGGCTCTTAGTCCCTCGTCCGGGCGTGCCCGGTCCTGTGGAAGAAAAGCACCTTTCCAAGATGGCCGGACTTCCGGCCCTTCGTTCTTAATCGTTCCCCATTTCCTTTCACCAGAAGGACCTTCTCTGGATGTCGACTTCCGTCCGCTCAAATCCGCCGTCCACCGGGCCTTAAAAACGAACTCTCACCGTCGTGGTTTTTGTTTGGTGGTGGTGGAAGGAGGTAAGGAGGGATGGGAGAGCGGGCCGGGTTGTATGACACTCTGCCTTTGCAAGGGGGCTGTTAATTCCAGCAGGCTCAGCAATGTGAGGGGGGGGGAGAAATGCAGGGTTGTTGGTCAGGAAGGGTGCACTTGTCCCCGAGGCACAGACGGTTTTCTTCCGGGCCTACTGCTTTTTGGGGGGCGGAGGGTTGGGGGGAGAATGCAGAACACATCTGCCCATTTGCAGAACGGATGTGGCAGAAATAGCATCCCTTGGCGCAACCTGGAGTAAAGAAAACCGGTTTCAGGCCATTGTGTCAGGGTAGGCCAAGTCTTCAGAAAAGTGGGCTTTGACAAGCAGCACAGGGAACTCGTCTCTCTGGCTTTTCCTTTGAGAGTGGCTCTGGGTTTATGGTTGGGACCTCCTCCCCGTTATTGTGTTTGCGAAGCTGTGCTTCGTCGCTTGTCGCGATGCTGTTTGTCAGTTGTATCTTTTCTGCTTTCTTTCCAAGGTCCCAAAGCACAGGAGAAATTTAAGCGGCTCACGTTACACCGAAAAAAATGGGATGAGCAGAAAGGAGATGGTAAGAAAGTTTTAAAGTAATCAAATGACCTAGAAAGGGGCGAGCCCAAGTGGATGGTTCGTGAACTGGTCCTTTACTGTCGCCAAAGGTTCGCTTCTTTTCATGAGCTACTGAGCTTGCAGAGGTCTGTATCATGCCTTTTCTAAAGGAAGGGCAGAATTCATCACTTCTGTATGAATAAAGGATGTTTCCGATCTGACCGATCTCGACGGTGTACTTTGAACAGTACAATCCATCTTCCAGTTGTTTCACATTCTTACACCCTAAGCAGTTATTTTTCTTACAGATGAAAAAAAAACAAAAACCAACAAATGTTCCCTGGTTTGGTGAGGCGAGTAGTACAGAGTATTATGTATGGTCTAACTGAGGCGTTTGGTGATTCCAGCGTCACTAAGAAAGTCTGTTTTTATGATTGCCCCTTAGCGCAGACAGAGAAAACACCTTCAGACTGAACTGTGGGTGCTCTGTTACAAGGTCCCTCGAGAACCCTACTCTTTAATTCAAAAAGTGGGAGAGGTCAGGAGCGGAGCTTTGGGAGGTGAAGTTCAAGCAGCGTGCTGCTGTGAAACATGGCACGGGAGCATTTTAAGGAACACGCAGTGAGCGTTATTGATCTAGGCTTCTGAGGAGTCAGTCTAGAAACCGCAGACTGACGGCCTTTTTGAAGCCCCTTCTCAATTTCTGGTGTTTGACATAAAGGGCAAGAAGGTAGGCAGAAACATTAAAGACTCTAAGCCCCGCCCCGCGCGCCCCCCTATTCCCACAAATTCCTCCCCGTACAATGCACACAATGAAAGGAAATATTTTTCAGATCAAAAGAACGGCTTTTGGTTTTAATGTTTGGCTTTGGACTAACAGGACACGCGTGTGAGAGAGATCTTCAGCTTCCCCGCTGCCACAAGTACACCTTCAGTCAGGCTTGGGGTTTTATCATTCCTGCCCTGCAGGAGTGCCAAGGAGAGGATATTAAAATGTCTGGCTCTAAAAAATGCTATTCTACTCTTAGGAAAGCTCAGGTCTTTCAGATACCTTGCTGGTCCCCACACACCCCCTTTAATCCTTGTTGTTGCTGCAGAGAGACATTCGGTTAAGCTCTAGCTGGA
>NW_024100354.1:0-22154 GCF_016545835.1 Crotalus tigris
GTATGTAGGTTTGTATTTAGGTTTGATGTTTCTAAACTATATTTCTTAGAGATCCCTATGTATTAATATAGGCGCAATATCAAATCTCTATTTGAAATTGTGTGCATTTTTATTAAGAAACGATCAATATAAAAATAAATGCAGTTTATTTTGAAAATGTGTATAACCTATCGTTCCCTTCTAGGTTTATCATTTAAAGGATGGATAAAAGGGATGAGACGTGAGAAGTTGCAACTAATGGCTTTTATTATTTTGTTCGCCGTCCATCTAACTTTGTAGACCTTCGTCCAAAACAAGTCAGGGTTAGGAAGGGTAGGAGATTTCTTCCTTTCCTCTCCAGGTTGCCGTAAACAGCCCACCCACCGCCCAGAGGTAAGAGAAAGGAAAAGCAGGTCTCTCTGGGGGAAGTAGGAGACCCGGGTCTTTGCAGAGTCCGGCTTGCAGTTTTGCTAACTTCCCCCAGTCACAGCTGCATCGACTGATGTAGCGGCCAGGAGGAAGGGTGGGGACGCCTGCCGGATGAAAGCTTTAGCCTTTTTGGAAAAGGCAGTGGAGAAAGGAGGTCACGCTCCCTCTGCCAAATGGGTGACCCCCACTTTCTGTGGCTGTTAAGAAGGAACTGGGGGAAAACAGATAAGTTGTCCTTGAGGATTTTTCCCCCCCTTTTTTGCCAGCTTCAGTGAGATTAAGGCTTTTCCTTTTAAAAAGACGGGGATGGAACTGGAGTAAGGTTGGGAGCCCAGTAAAAACCACAAGAGGCAGTGGGAAACACGGTGGGAGGTTGCGATTGCCACCGCTCCTCTAAATATTGCAGTTTTGGTGGGAAATAGCAGGAGGTAGGGTTCCTACTCTTAGGAAAGCTCAGGTCTTTCAGATACCTTGCTGGTCCCCACACACCCCATTTAATCCATTTTCTTGCTGCAGAGAGAGATTCTGTTAAGTTCTAGCTGGAACTCCACGTCTCTTATTCTGTTGGTAACTGCTTTGCTTAGGTTGGCTGTAGCTTAGGGATATTTAAAAACAGTGAGGAAAGTGCACAGGAAGCCCCCTTATGCTCCCATCGCCTGTTTCCTGGGAGAGGGGAAGTTATTTATTGAGACTAAAGCGGTCAAGCCCTCTGGGAAGAATTGAGTCCTACGGTTAAAGAATAGCAGTCACAAAAGGAAATAAATCCTTTTAATATGATTTTAAGATTATTATTATTTATCTATTGAAGTTATTGAATGCTATTAAGGGTCAAAAAACAGTGCCATCCTGTGGTTGAAGCAGGTAGAGGAGCCATTAAAAAACTTTTCAATAGAGGAGAATAAATATGGAAAGGTCAAAAGTGAAAATATGTCTATAATAATGTATAATAATATGAATTATTCTTAGTAAGAAGTAGACCATGTAGGAAGAAAAATGTAAATAAGAAATAATGGGGCTATAAGGACAAATATTCTAAAGAAGAATAAGGGGGAAATGTAAATATTAGATTACCGTTACGTAATTGCTGTAAAAAAAAGGAGTATATATTGTATGTGTATGTGTGTTATATTTTGATTTGTTCTGTTTTGTTGGTTAAAAATAAAAATTAAAAAAAAACTTTTCAATGGCATTTTAAGGTTATTCTTTATTATTAAAACCTTATTAATATTAATAGGGCATCATAGTCCTCCTTAACTAGATTTAAGGCTTTTGAAGCAGATTTCTTCTTCCGCGCCTGCGTTGCAGCAAAAGGGCCTCCCCTGGCCCTATTAATAAGGTGTTAATACTGTTAATAAAGATAGAGAATTTAAAATGCCATTAAAAAGGTTTATTTCTTTTGGTGGCCACAATACCCGTTTTTGACCAGAAGAGGGCACACTTTCCCGTCTCATAGCTTTAGCTTGGAGTCAATGGTAGGCTTTTTTTAATGGCCTCCATCCTATAGCCAAGGGACAGAAAACTCTGTCAAATCAGATACTGCAGCCACAAAAATAAATAAACCTCTTTAATGGCGTTTTAAGATGATGATTATTCTTTATTATTAAAACCTTATTAATATTAATAAGCCACGATAGGCTCATTCCCCTCCCCTACTACACGTGACTTGCAATCACGGTCTACAGGCCATGTGGCAAAGTACCACAAGTGGTACACATACCACTGGTTGAAAACCTCTGCTCTATAATTATTAATATCAAGGCTTCTAATAATACAGATGCAAAAGAATAACCTCAAAATCCCGACTGGTCTGTTCCCTGAACCTGTCTTGCCCTCTCCGGCTGTAAAACGGGGCCCAAGGGCCATTTTACAAATGCAGATGGGGCAACTAAGCCTGAGAAAGAATCCCTGAAATTTATGTTTCCAACATATGAACTGTATCTCTATGTTCCCACTTTGGCCTCTTGTTTTTCTCCCTCTGAAGTGGAAAGGGCACAAAGAGACCCAGCCTCCTAGTCTCTCGTACCGGCATCCAGCCGCCTGCTTAGGGACAGGAAGTCGGCCATGCCGAGAAGGTCGTTCTGAATGGAAGTGGAAGGACGGCCACAGAAACGGACAGGAAGTTGGCCATCCCGGGGAGGTCGGTGTGTAAGACAGTGGAGGACTACTGCGCATGTGTGACTGGAAGTTGGCAGGTAAGGTTGATTTCCTTGTGTGGCTGCTATTCCTGCCTAAGGCTGCGTTCTGATGACTTTGCCCCTAAAATAACAACATAGTCTTTCATATCTTGGGAAAGCCTGACTTTTTTGCCCTCTTGGGCAAGGAAAGAGTAGGGCTTCAGGTTTTTAAGAAGAGACTTGACAACCATTTGTCTGAAGTGGTACTATAGGCTTTCCTGCTGGACTACGACCTTCCAACTCTATTGTTGTTATTGTTGATCTCCCAAAGCAATTGCTCATTGTATTTTCTTCTACTGTTTAGAAGGAAAAACATAACAGAAAGGAGAAACTATTCTCCTTTTAGCCGTTGTTTTGTGGTTAATTCAGGGTTCGGGGGAAATTTGACCGGCTCCTCTGGTTCAAGCCTGTGCTCCAGCTCAAAATATGGAGTTGTGTTGTTTTGAGAAGGCTGTGCCAATAGCAAGTGGGAGGTCTTGTGGCAGAATTTGATTCTCTTCACCCCAAGACCAGCTGGTAAAAGCAGGAAATTAAACCGATCAAGAATTCTGGTGATTTGTTATGATTCCTACAACTCAGTGCTTTTTTCTTAGGCCCTAGGAGTAGGTAACCCAAAACACTCGAAGAGCCACTTGGACCCATTTACAACCGAAAACATCTTTTATGACTCATGGACTTCTACTCCCAGAATTCCTGAGTCAGCATAGCTGGGCTAGCTAGCTCTCTCCTGCCCTTCCTGCTTCCTGCAGAGACGCAGCAAAAGGAGGAGTGCCATCCAGTCAGCTTTTTAGCTCGTCGGAGAACACTGTGAGTCCACTCTCTTTTTTACACACACACACACACACACACACACAGAGAGAGAGAGAGAGAGAGAGAGAGAGAGAGAGAGAGAGAGAGAGAGAGAGGAGGGGGGAAGCACAAGTGCCTCTCTCTCGGTCTGCAAATGGCAGAGGAGGCTGGGAGCTGCAGGGGAAGGCTCAAAGAGCCATATGCGGCTCCAGAGCCGCAGGTTGCTGACTCCTAGGGGCACTCAGAGTACACCTTTGATAAAGGAATATACATAATAAGCAAACACGTATAAAACTGAGTTTAGTCGAAGCAGCAAAGTCTGCCCTCTTGTGGCCAGTGTGTGCTGTAACGTTTAGCAAAGAAGCCCTGAAGTGGCTTATTTTTATTCTTTCATTTCCTTCCTTTGATGGAAGCTCAAAGCAGCCACAGAAGAGGCTGCTGGGAATACAAAAGATACTTGCAGAAGCTAAAATTTCATTTCTAATAGGGCACTGAGGAGGGCAAAACAGGGAATGCTGCCCTCCTGTAGCCAGGTAAGTCCATGGCATTTTTTCCCCAAGGTACAGCAGAAAAGGTTACTGGATAGATTAAATATAGATTGGGTGTCAAACTCAATTTCACTGAGGGCCGCATCAGCATTGCAGTTGCTCGGGGGGGGGGACTGGGTGGGTGTGGCCAGAGTGGGTGTGGCCTACTGGGTGGGTGTGCATGGAGTAGGTATGGCCTACTGGGTGGGCGTGCCCAATTCTACACCAGTCACGTCAAGGGTGCCTGTGGGGGTCTGGGCAGGAATGGGACAGATCTGAGGGTCTCTGGCAGAATGGGGTGGGACGGGGGCAAGTGCCAAGGCATGGTTCACTGGGGCAAGTACCAAGATGGCCACCACAAAATTGTACATTGGCTCCCAGCCGGCTGGGGCCAAGACAGCGGGCTCCCTCACTGTTTCCAGGATGGCTTCGTGGGCCACATGAAACCACTTTGCGTGCCGCATCCGGGCCCCGGGCATGGTGTTTGACATGTCTGATATAGATGATTAATAGGTGAGATAGATAATAGATGAGAGAGGGAGAGAGAGAAATCTAACACATTTGTTATATAAAGCACAAAAAACTTCATTGGAAGTTTATTTTGGTAGAACCCCCAAATCCTTACAAAAGATGATCCTCGGTGATTTCGGCACAGGGCAGGAGCACAAGGTGCCTAACAGGTCCAAGCTCCTGACCGCCGGATCCCAAATATATTCATATTCATATTAGTAAAGTTGGAAGGGACCTTGGAGGTCATCTAGTCCAACCCCCTGCTCAGGCAGGAAACCCTACACCATTTCGGAAAAGTGGCTGTCCAGTCTCTTCTTAAAAACTTCCAGTGTTGGAGCATTTACTGCTTCTGGAGGCAGGTTGTTCCACTGATTAATTGTTCTCACTGTCAGGAAGTTTCTCCTTAGTTCTAGGTTGCTTCTCTCCTTGATTAGTTTCCACACGTTGCTTCTTGTCCTGCCTTCAGGTGCTTTGGAAAATAGCTTAATTCCCTCTTCTTTATGGCAGCCCCTGAGATATTGGAATACTGCTATCATGTCCCCCCTTGTCCTTCTCTTCGTTAAACTAGACCACAGGTCGGCAACCTGCGGCTCCAGAGCCGCATGCGGCTCTTTGAGCCTTCCCTTGTGGCTCCCAGCCTCCTCTGCCTTTGCAGAGAGAGACAGAGACAGAGAGAGGCAATTGCGCTTCCCTGCTTCTCTCTCTGTGTGTGTGTGTGTGTGTGTGTGTGTAAAAGAGAGTGCACTCACATTGTTCTCCGAGGAGCTGAAAAGCTTTCTGGGCGGAGCTCCTCCCTTTGCTGCGTCTCTGCAGGAAGCAGGAAGCAGGAAGGGCAGGAGAGAGCTAGCTAGCCCAGCTAGGCTGACTCAGGAATTCTGGGAGTTGAAGTCCATGAGTCATAAAAGACACGAGGTTGCCTACCCCTGAGATTGTTGGAGAACAACTTGAAGCTTGCCAGGTGAGCAGCAGAGGGGGGGGAGGAGAAAGAGAGAGAGAGAAAGAGAGAGAGAGAGAGGGAGGGGGAAAGAGAGAGAGGAAAGAGAGAGAAAGAAAGAGAGTGGGGGAAGAGGAGTGGCAGACCAAGGGCAGAGAGGGAGGGAGGGAGAGAGACACACAGAGAGAGACCCTTTTGACATCTAAAATGAAGATAACACTGCATATATCCTTTTTTTACCTGTGTGTGTATGTAATTTTATTCTATTAAAGCATTCTCTCGGTGATCATTGTTTTAATAGTATGGATATTCCCAAGAGTCATATTTTTACTTTTATTTTTAATGTGTGTGTGTGTGTGTGTGTGTGTGTGTGTATACACACACACATACACAAACACTCTCTCTCTCTCTCTCTCTCACACACACACACACACACACACACCTATAATAAAGATAAAAAAGGATATATGCAGTGTTATCTTCATTTTAGATATCAAAAGGGTTTTGCAGCTCCCGGTGTTTTGTTTTTGGTGGGAAACGGGTTCAAGTGGCTCTTTGAGTGTTTTGGGTTGCCTACCCCTGAACTAGACATACCCAATTCTAGCAACCGTTCCTTATATGTTTTAGCCTCCAGTCCCCTAATCATCTTTATTGCTCTTCTCTGTACTCTTTCTAGAGTCTCAACATCTTTTTTACATCGTGGTGACCAAACTGGATGCAGTATTCCAAGTGTGGCCTTACCAAGGCATTGTAAAGTGGTATTAACACTTCACGTGATCTTGATTCTATCCCTCTCTTAATGCAGCCTAGCACTGTGTTGGCCTTTTTGGCAGCTGCAGCACACTGCTGGCTCATATTTAAGTGATTGTCTACTAGGACTCCGAGGTCCCTCTCACAGTTACTACTATTGAGCATGGTGCCACCTATGCTGTACTTGTGCATTGGGTTTTTCTTGCCTAAATGTAGAACCTTGCTTTTTTCACCATTGAATTTCATTTTGTTAGTTAGTGCCCAGTGTTCAAGTCTGTCAGATCCTTCTGTATCTTAAGCCTGTCTTCTGGAGTGTTGGCTATTCCTGCCAGCTTGGTGTCATCTGCAAATTTGATGAGTTCCCCATCTATCCCTTCATCCAAATCGTTGATGAAGATGTTGAAGAGTACTGGGCCAGAACAGAGCCCTGGGGCACCCCACTACACACTTCCCTCCATATAGATGCAGTTCCATTGAGGACCACTCGCTGAGTACGGCCGGTCAGCCAGCTACGGATCCAGCTGGTGGTGGTTCTGTCTACCCCACATTTTTCTATCTGGTCAAGTAGTAGGTTGTGATCTACTTTATCAAATGCCTTACTGAAGTCCAAGTAAATTATGTCCACAGCATTCCTCTGATCCACTAATTTTGTCACTTGGTCAAAGAATGCAATAAGATTTGTCTGGCATGATATATTTTTGACAAACCCATGTTGGCTTTTAGTAATGACTTTGTTTGCCTCTAGGTGTTCGTTGATTCGTTGTTTGATTATCTTTTCCAGGATCTTCCCAGGTATTGAGGTCAGGCTGATAGGTCTGTAATTTCCTGGATCCATTTTTTTGCCTTTTTTGAGGATGGGAACTACATCAGCTCTTTTCCAGTCCTCTGGTAGTTCCCCTGTGTTCCAGGATCTTTGAAAAATATAGTTCAGTGGCTCCGATATCACATCTGCCAGTTACTTGAGAACTCTGGGATGTAATCCATCTGGTCCTGGCGATTTGAACTCATCTAGGCTGGACAGGTGCTCACTAACCATTTTCTTGCCTATCTTAACTTGTGTTTCTGTTTTGTTTTTTATGGCACTATTTTTGATAGGTTGGTCTGTTTTTTCCCTTTGTGTAAAGACAGATGCAAAAAATGAGTAAAATAGTTCTGCTTTCTCCCTGTTGCTTGTCACCTTCTTGCCACTTCCACCCACTAATGGACCAATCATTTTCTTCACTTTTTTCTTGTTTTTTACATGTTAGAAGCTTTTTTTTGTTATTTTTGACTTTGGTCGCAAGCCTTAGTTCATTTTGAGCCTTGGCTTTCTTCACTTCATCTTTGCAGGCTCGGGCTATTTGCTGATATTCTGACTTAGTTATGTTCCCCTCTTTCCACGTTCTATACTTGTCCTTTTTATCTTTCAATTTGTCAGAGAGTTCTTTATGCAGCCATGCTGGTTTCTTTTGGGAGCTGTTGTTTTTCCTCTTTGTTGGTATGTGCTAGACTGTGCTTTTATTATCTCATTTTTCAAAATTTCCCAAGCTTCTTGAGTTGTTTTCCCCTTGAGGATTCTCATCCATGGAATCCTTCCCAAGCCCTCTCTAAGTTTATTGAAATTAGATCTCTTGAAGTCCAAGACTCTAGTTTGACTGTGTTCTATTGGTTGTGCTTCTATAATGTTGAATTCTAATATTGCATGATCACTTCATCCCAGGGTTCCTATGGCTTCAACACCGTCTATCATTTCATCTCTGTTAGTGAGAATTAGATCCAAAATGGCTAATCCCCTAGTTCCCTTCTCTACTTTTGGGAGACAGAGTTGTCTGCTAGGTTTGCCAGGAACCTGTTTGATTTTCCACTTGGTGCAGAGTTTGTCTCCCAGTTGATGTCAGGGTAGTTAAAGTCCCCCATTACTATTGTGATGTGCTTCCTACATACCTTAGTTAGCTGACTAGCAAAAAGTTCATCTATTTCCTCTTTGGTTGGGTGGTCTGTAGTATACACCTATGGCAATGTCATTTCCCCTCCCTTTTATATTGACCCAAATGCATTCAAGACAGTTTTTATCATTGTTGTGCTCTATTTCTGTGGAGATGTAGTTATTTCTTATATAGAGAGCAACTCCACCTCCTCTTTTATTTGGTCTGTTTCTTGTAAATAATTTAAATCCCTCTAGCTGTGTGTTCCATGTGTGGGTTTCATCCCACCATGTTTCCATAATGGCAACAATATCGTATCTGCCCTCATTAACCTGAATTTCTAGTTCACCCTGTTTGCTGTTCATACTCTGTGCATTGGTGTATAAACATTTGAGTCCTTTGTGGGTGGCCCTGTGTTTCCTTTCTACATAAACTGTGTGGTGCCTGAGTTCCCCTATTGTCTTACCACCTATTTGGTTAGTGCACTTTATGTGGCACTCGCTATTAGAGGCTTCATTTTGATTGGTAGCAAGGTTTGTATTCTTGTCCACACACACATCTATGCTACATGCACTGATAGCCCTATAGTTTTTAAATTGCCGGGGACAGGGTTGTTCCGTATCAATTAACTCCCTGGCCCCGCTGTTTAGTTTAAATTTCCCTCCAGAAAATCTGTGAATTTATAGCCGAGTAACTCAGTCCCTTTTTTTGATGGATGCAAACCATCTCTTTTGTACATCTTTTGATTGGACCAGCTACTGACATTGTGACTAATATATCCAAAGCCTTCCCCTTCACACCACTCCTTTAGCCACATACTGAATTGTGCTATGCACTGGCCGTTTCCGTTTTGCTCCTTATACACTGGTAAGACCTCTGAGAAAGTAAGCCTACAGCCTATTCTGCTAAGTTCCTTCCCCAAGCTCTGGAAATCATTCTGCACAGAGAGTACATCTTTGTGGGACAGATCATTAGTGCCAAGATGTACAATAGCCTCCACATCACAGTCCTTGCTGCCATTCTTGATTATTTTAGAAATACGCTTCTTGTCCCTACTTGCAGTAGCACCTGGAAGACACCTGACCTCTTTCAAAGCCTCTGTGTCCTTTCCTAAATTTACATCCCTTATAATTGAATCACCTACCAGAAGGTAGCTTCTCTTTTTGGGAGCCTTTCTATTCTTGCAGGACTGATGTGCAATACCTGATTCACACTTCTCCCTATCAAAATCTAGTTCTTCATCTCGGACCACAATCCCCTGCTTATTTGAGTTATCTTCACAAATACCTTTACCTGTCTCCATAATGTCCCTATTAAGGTCAGCAAGGGCACTGTAACTGTTGTGCAGGGACACAGCGAAAGCTTTGTGTTTATGGTTCACAGCTCTCACCCTGCCAGATCCCACGGTTGTCCACACTGCCCTTCTCCTACAGGATCTTTGTGATAAAGGGGGCTGATAGCATGGGGGCTTACTAGAGGGGCTGAACTGGACACCTAATTTCTGCCCGAAGAACACGGATTACAGACCCTAGGTAAATGATCTGTCCTTGTCGGCTAGTGATTTGTTTACAGATAGGACAGTTTCCAAGTTTGAAAAGGGTACTGCGAAAGACAGCTGCAAAGCAAGTGTTGCACTGAACTAAGCCAGACATCTTAGATACAAGGGATGTCACACACACTTGCCCTGACTGTACTGCTACTGTTTGTGATTTTTAGTTATATAATTATATAATTCGCGCACCATTAGGCGCGCGGGCCGCTACTTTCCTGGTGGATTCTCCCAAAACGTACAGATTAAGCAGCAGCTGAGGCAATGCAGCACGTTCCAGCAGCCCGACCGGAATTGAAATGGGGTTTAAATAGAGTATAATACACTATAAGTATAATGTATTATACTCTATTTAAACCCCATTTCAATTCCGGTCGGGCTGCTGGAACGTATAGTGAAGGAAGACTCAAAAAATACTTTATTGTTCTGCATCATATATTCCAAGCGTTACCCAGTTGCAACAGTTTGTACAACAATTCAAAACATAATACAGTCTTACAGATAAAATACATAAAAGCATAATCCAATATTTTAAGGATAAAAAGTCACACAAAAATTACAAAAGCAATGATAAAATACCATGGGTTAAATAGTTCACTAATTTAAAATGACAATTTTGACAAAAGGTGAGGTGTAAAAGGAACCATAGTTGTCATCAAAAGATTTTTCTCAGAAGAAAGAAAACACAACTTCAGTGTTCAAATACATAAATATCACAACAGGTATCTCTTGTTGAAGAGATGGTGATAAGAAAGAATACATAAAAACAGGTAAAAGATAAAACTTGTCTACCATAAGCATCACAACTACTTAACAACAGTAAATCAGGAGTAAAACTCAGTTGTAGTACAAAAAATAAATGTCAAACAGAAATTTCAGGAACAAAAAGACAAATGTGTGTGACAAAAGAAATCAAAATTCTTGAGGTGACCGCCATACTGTGTGTCATGTTTAATATTTATCAGTCAAAACATAACTTACACATTTTAAACAACAGCCGTGGATAAAATTATTCCAAATAGAAATCTTTTATCAATCACTGGCCACACCAGACATTAACAAGAGAGGTTGAGGTTTTCTGTCTGGTTCTAAGAACCATGGCTGTGGCTAAATTTATGCCAGGCAGAAAACTATAAAATCTATTATCAATCACCGGCACACCCAGCGTTAAAAAGGGCCATTGAGATGCTTTCTGGTTCTAAGAACGACCATAGTGCCTAAATTAAGCCAGGCAAGAAATCTACTCAGGGTTTCAATGGCCACATCTAGAATTTAAAAGGGTCACACAGATTTATTTTCCAGTTCGAGGACATAATGTTTCACTCTAGCAAAAAACTAGTTATTAATTTGTAGAGATGGCAATACCTCGTATTAAAGTGTGTCACCAGGTTTACTTTTGGTTCCAAGAGATCTGGCTGCAGCTGACATTATTTCTCAGGGTATGAAGTTGGGAGGGAAGCGATTCAAAAGGATTCCCTTCCAGTTTGAGACTCAGCTAGGGCACCGGAGGAGGCTTGTAGTTGAGCGCTGTTGACTCCTCCAGTGTGACTCGCCCTGGCTGCTCACTCAGGTACTGAAAGGGTCTCCCTCCCATGGTGAGTCTCACAGAGTGTGTGCTCAGAGGCTGGACGAGCCTGGGAGCGTCTGGCTGCCTACTCATTCAGTGTGAGTTTCACAGAGTAGTAACTCAGGGGCTGGAAGACCTCTGTCATGAGTGCCTTGGCATCACCTCTGAGTCAGGATGGCCTCAGCAGCAGTGCAGCCTTGTGCCCAAGAAATGCAGCCCATCAACTCACCCGTGCCCATTTACAGCCAGCTTTCCTCCTCCGCTGCCCTCCCGCAGCCATTCTCCACGGCCAGTGGGCCCTTGGCCCTCTGCCTGTCGCCCTTCGGCCCGGCCAATTCACCCAGATACCGTTTGTCCTGGGTCTTGGTCTGTACAGGACAAATAGCCCACAGCCAGCTGGGTGGCAGGCAGGAGCCATGGTGCTGCGGGGGCAGCGTGCAATGAGCAATCCCAGGGGCTGGGGAGGGCAGTTGTGATGCACGATTTTTTAAAGTGCTGTGGCTGCTCTGCATGTTTTGGGGCCTTGCAGCTCTGACCCCTTCCGATTGGAAGGAGGGGGACTGGCAGCAGAAGTAGCAACCACCGGGGCCACTGGGGGGAGCAGTCAGACAAGAGTGTGTTGAGGAACGAGGGAGGGAGGGAGGGGCACCTCAAGGGGACTTCACAAAGACAGCTTGACTCGCAACTCAAACGAAAGAGAGGAGGAGGAGAAAGGCCGGAGCAGCTTCTGCCACAGCCAGGGAGGCGGGTTAGGGGGGCACACAGGCAAACAGCAAGGCCAGCTTGGCTTCTACCCACCCGTCCCTCCCACGACGGGTCACAGTTCCAACCCCCAAGCCCATGCCATTTGCCCTCCCTTCCCTCCCACGACGGCGCACGCAGTCCCATCAGCCCCAGCCCTTGCCATTTGCCCTCCCTTCCCTCCCACGACGGCGCACGCAGTCCCATCAGCCCCAGCCCTTCCCATTTGCCCTCCCTTCCCTCCCACGACGGCGCACGCAGTCCCATCAGCCCCAGCCCTTCCCATTGGCCCTCCCTTCCCCCCCACGACGGCGCACGCAGTCCCATCAGCCCCAGCCCTTGCCATTTGCCCTCCCTTCCCTCCCACGACGGCGCACGCAGTCCCATCAGCCCCAGCCCTTCCCATTTGCCCTCCCCTCCCACGACGGCGCACGCAGTCCCATCAGCCCCAGCCCTTGCCATTTGCCCTCCCTTCCCTCCCACGACGGCGCACGCAGTCCCATCAGCCCCAGCCCTTCCCATTTGCCCTCCCTTCCCCCCCACGACGGCGCACGCAGTCCCATCAGCCCCAGCCCTTGCCATTTGCCCTCCCTTCCCCCCCACGACGGCGCACGCAGTCCCATCAGCCCCAGCCCTTGCCATTTGCCCTCCCTTCCCTCCCACGACGGCGCACGCAGTCCCATCAGCCCCAGCCCTTGCCATTTGCCCTCCCTTCCCTCCCACGACGGCGCACGCAGTCCCATCATCCCCAGCCCTTGCCATTTGCCCTCCCTTCCCTCCCACCACGGCGCACGCAGTCCCATCATCCCCAGCCCTTGCCATTTGCCCTCCCTTCCCTCCCACCACGGCGCACGCAGTCCCATCATCCCCAGCCCTTGCCATTTGCCCTCCCTTCCCTCCCACGACGGCGCACGCAGTCCCATCAGCCCCAGCCCTTCCCATTTGCCCTCCCTTCCCCCCCACGACGGCGCACGCAGTCCCATCAGCCCCAGCCCTTGCCATTTGCCCTCCCTTCCCCCCCACGACGGCGCACGCAGTCCCATCCGCCCCAGCCCTTCCCATTTGCCCTCCCTTCCCTCCCACGACGGCGCACACAGTCCCATCAGCCCCAGCCCTTGCCATTTGCCCTCCCTTCCCCCCCACGACGGCGCACGCAGTCCCATCAGCCCCAGCCCTTGCCATTTGCCCTCCCTTCCCCCCCCACGACGGCGCACGCAGTCCCATCAGCCCCAGCCCTTGCCATTTGCCCTCCCTTCCCTCCCACGACGGCGCAAGCAGTCCCATCATCCCCAGTCCTTGCCAGTTGCCCTCCCTTCCCTCCCAAGGCGCAAGCAGTCCCATTAGCCCGCCCTTGCCATGTGGGGGGGGCACCTTCCCTTTCCACCAACGACGGCGCACGCAGGTCCCATCAGCCCCAGCCCTGCCATTGCCCTCTCTTCACCCCCACGACGGAGCACTATGTCCCATACAGCCCCCAGCCATTTGCCATTGCCCTCCCTTTCCCCCCCACGTACGGCGCACGCAGTCCCATCAAGCCCCAGCCCTGCCATGTGCCCTCCCTTCCCCCAACGACGGCGCCGCCAGTCCCATCAGCCCCAGCCCTTCCATTTGCCCTCCCTTCCCCCACGACGCGCACGCAGTCCCATCAGCCCCAGGCCCTTGCCATTTGCCCTCCTTCCCTCCCACGACGGCGCACGCAGTCCCATCAGCCCCAGCCCTTCCCATTCCCACGACGGCGCACGCAGTCCCATCAGCCCCAGCCCTTGCCATTTTCCCTGCCTTCCCTCCCACGACGGCGCACGCAGTCCCATCATCCCCAGCCCTTCCCATTTGCCCTCCCTTCCCTCCCACGACGGCGCACGCAGTCCCATCAGCCCCAGCCCTTGCCATTTGCCCTCCCTTCCCTCCCACGACGGCGCACGCAGTCCCATCAACCCCAGCCCTTGCCATTTGCCCTCCCTTCCCTCCCACGACGGCGCACGCAGTCCCATCATCCCCAGCCCTTGCCATTTGCCCTCCCTTCCCTCCCACGAGGGCGCACGCAGTCCCATCAGCCCCAGCCCTTGCCATTTGCCCTCCCTTCCCTCCGACGACGGCGCACGCAGTCCCATCAGCCCCAGCCCTTGCCATTTGCCCTCCCTTCCCTCCCACGACGGCGCAAGCACTCCCATCAGCCCCAGTCCTTGCCAGTTGCCCTCCCTTCCCTCCCAAGGCGCAAGCAGTCCCATTAGCCCACGCTTCCCTCCCATGACGCTCCAGTTCCAGCAGCACACCAGCCCTGTTTGCCTGTGTGCCCCCCTAACCCGCCTCCCGGGCTGTGGCAGAAGCTGCTCCGGCCTTTCTCCTCCTCCTCTCTTTCGTTTGAGTTGCGAGTCAAGCTGTCTTTGTGAAGTCCCCTTGAGGTGCCCCTCCTTCCCTCCCTCGTTCCCCAACACACTCTTGTCTGACTGCTCCCCCCAGTGGCCCCGGTGGTTGCTACTTCTGCTGCCAATCCCCCTCCTTCCGATTCTGGGGTCAGAGCTGCAAGGCCCCAAAACATGCAGAGCAGAGCACTTTTTAAAAAAAATCTTGCATCACAGCTGCCCTCCCCAGCCCCTGGGGTTGCTCATCGCATGCTGCCCCCGCAGCACCATGGCTGGGGGCTATTTGTCCCATATAGCCAAAGGCCCGGGCCAAAGGGTGTCTGGGTGAATTGTCCAGGCCGAAGGGCGACGGGCAGAGGACCAAGGGTCCACTGGCCGTGGAGAATGGCTGCGGGAGGGCAACGGAGGAGGAAAGCTGGCTGTAAATGGGCTGAGGCGAGTGGCAGGGGGCGAAGGAGGCGTGACCAAGGGTCCATGCCTAAACATGGGGGGCGGTGCAGATGGAATCAGGAATAGTGCATCTCTTTTGTCTCTCTGGTTTCATGGACTGCAATGATCATGATCATCATTGACCAGTGAGGGAAGCGATCCAAAAGGATTCCCTTCCAGTTTGAGACTCAGTTGGGGAGCCTCAGGGACCGGGAGAGACTTCCAGCCGAGGGCTGTTGACGCCTCCAGTGTGATTCGCCCTCGCTGCTCACTCGGGGACTGAAAGAGAGAGACTTCTGGTGTGAGTCTCAGAAAGTATCTGCTCATGGACTGAGTGAGTCTGGGAGCCGATAATTATCCACATCCATTCGGTGTGAGTGTCACACAAGCTCAGGGACTGAAAGACCTCTAAAAATGAGTCATCACTATTTATAGGATGGATTGGCATGTGGAATGCTTGTGTGGCCCTTCTCAAGTTCTAAGAAGTACAGCTGTGGCTAACATTACACTAGGCCAGAATACTAATTACTGTTTTAATAATCAGTGACCAAGACTAGCAATAGAAAGGGCCATAGACATTTTCTTTTGGGTTTTAAGAACCATTGCCAGGCCTAACAGTAAGGAGGCAAGAAAAGTATGGAATCTTATGTACATCATGGAACACACCTGGAATGGGCTAAAAATACAACAGGCAAGAAAACAAGAATCCCTATTATGTAGCAATGGTCACAGATAGGATTAAAATGTGTAGTGTGGTGTGATCATGAAAGTGGCTTACATTTTCAGCGATTGTTCTAAAGGTCAGTTTTGACATAATTGGTGAAATAGCATTCTTGGTGGAGATCATGTTCATTCTTGCGTTCCATTCCTTCTTCCTCCTTTTTCACCATCAACACTGCAGGCTGACAAGTGAGTCTTCTGTCTTCTAGGATGGTGTAGAGTACATGCCTTTGAGATAAAAAAAAAAAATCAACATTACTTCAGCTGCCACTGAGGTTTTACACCTAAGAAGGCACAATACACTGTGGTTACTATTACCTCAGAGGCAGGTGTTACCCCTACTTACCTAGGAAGAATGGACCATCAATTTTTTTTGCTGGGGGGGGGGACCATTGTCCTCCCTCCATATCATAAAACTTTGAAGAATACAACTTACCTCACAGCGTAGGAGGCGCCATCACAGCCAAAGGCTAATAGAGCTTGAACTGGAGACATTTTCTTGCTGTCTTGGTTCTTCTTTTTTCTTTCTTCGCCTTTGTTTCTTCCTTCGCCGTGTCTCTTCTGAGGAACATTTGGCAACAGGCGTGCAAATGTTCCTCCCCTCGATCTCAGGGACTCTAAAGCTACAAAATCTTTTATAGATCAACGGCCACACTTAGCATTAAAAAGGGCCGTTGAGGCTTTCTTTCTGGTTCTAAGAACCATCGCCATGGCCAGAATTATGCCAGGCAAGAAAGGTATAAAATCTATAATGGATCAACAGCCACACCTAGCATTAAAAAGGGCCATTGAGGTTTTCTTTTGGGTCTAAGAACCATCGCCATGGCTAGAATTATGCCAGGCAAGAAAGGTATAAAATCTATTATCCATCAATGGCCACACTTAGAATTAAAAAGGTCCATTGAATCTTTTTTTCTGATTCTAAGATCGATCGCCATGGCTAAAATTACGCCAGGCAGAAAACTATAAAATCTATGATTAATCACTGGCCACGTTGGTCATTTAAATGGGCCACTGAGAGGTTTTCTTTCTGGTTCTAAGAACCATAGCCATGGCTAAATTTACACCAGGCAGAAAACTATACAATCTATTATCAATCAATGGCCACACCTAGAATTAAAAGGTCCATTGAAACTTTCTTTCTGGTTCTAAGAACCGTTGCCAGGGCTTAATTTATGCCAGGCAAGAAAGATATAAAATCAACGATCTACAAGATCGTATTCATTCTTGATTTCCATTCCTTCTTCTTGTACTTTTACCATCAAAGCTGAGTCTTCTGTCTTCTAAGATGCTGTAGTACATGCCTTTGAAATAATAAAAAAAAATCAACGTTACTTCAGCTGCCACTGAGGTTTTACACCTAAGAAGGCACAATACACTGTGGTTACTATTACCTCAGATGCAGGTGTTACCCCTACTTACCTAGGAAGAATGGACCATCAATTTTTTTTGGGGGGGGACCATTGACCTCCCTCCATATCATAAAACTTTGAAGAATACAACTTACCTCACAGCGTAGGAGGCGCCATCACAGCCAAAGTCTAATAGGGCTTGAACTGGAGACATTTTCTTGCTGTCTTGGTTCTTCTTTTTTCTTTCTTCGGCTTTGTTTCTTCCTCCGTGTCTCTTCTGAGGAACATTTGGCAACAGGCATGCAAATGTTCCTCCCCTCGATCTCAGGGACTCTAAAGCTACAAAATCTTTTATAGATCAACGGCCACGCTTAGCATTAAAAAGGGCCGTTGAGGCTTTCTTTCTGGTTCTAAGAACCATCGTCATGGCCAGAATTATGCCAGGCACGAAAGGTATAAAATCTATAATTGATCAACAGCCACACCTAGCATTAAAAAGGGCCATTGAGGTTTTCTTTTGGTTCTAAGAACCATCGCCATGGCCAGAATTATGCCAGGCAGAAAACTATAAAATCTATAATCAGTCAACAGTCACACTGGTCATTTAAAAAGGCCATTGTAATTTCCTTTCTGGTTCTAAGAACCATCACCATGGCTAAAATTACGCCAGGCAGAAAACTATAAAATCTGTTATCGATCAACAGCCATGCCTAGCATTTAAAAGGGCTGTTGGGGAGGTTTCCTTTCTGGTTCTAATAACCATTGCCAGGGCTTAATTTATGCCAGGCAAGAACGATATAAAATCTATTATATAAAACATTATATTCTTCTTAATTTCCATTCCTTCTTCTTGTACTTTTACCATCGACGCTGAGTCTTCTGTCCTCTAAGATGCTGTAGTACATGCCTTTGAGACAAAAAAAAAATCAGCATTACTTCAGCTGCCACTGGCGTTTTACTCCTATGAATGCACAATACACTGTGGTTACTATTACCTCAGAAGCAGTTGTTACCCCCTAGTTACCTAGGAAGAATGGACCATCAATTTCCTAGGAAGAATGGACCATCCACTTCACTCCATATCCTAAGACTCTGAAGAATACAACTTACCTCACAGCGTAGGAGGCGCCATCACAGCCAAAGGATAATAGGGCTTGAGCTGCAGACATTTTCTTGCTGTCTTGGTTCTTCTTTTTTCTTTCTTCGCCTTTGTTTCTTCCTCTGTGTCTCTTCTGAGGAACATTTGGCAACAGGCGTGCAAATGTTCCTCCCCTCACTCTCAGGGACTCTAAAGCTATAAAATCTTTTATAGATCAACGGCCACACCTAGTATTAAAAAGGGCCGTTGAGGCTTTCTTTCTGGTTCTAAGAATCATCGCCATGGCCAGAATTATGCCAGGCAGAAAACTATAAAATCTATAATCAATCAACAGCCACATTGGTCATTTAAAAAGGCCGTTGTAATTTCCTTTCTGGTTCTAAGAACCATCACCGTGGCTAGAATTACGCCAGGCAGAAAACTGTAAAATCTATAATCACTCAACAGCTGTGTCTAGCATTTAAAAGGGCTGTTGGGGAAGTTTCCTTTCTGGTTCTAAAAACCATTGCCGTGGCTAAATTTACAGCTGGCAAGAAAAGTATTAAATCTATTATCTACAGTTCAGTTTTGATTTATGTGGTGAAGTAGCATTCTTGATATTCATTCTTGCGTTCCATTCCTTGTTCCTCCATTTTCATCTTTTGTCTTCTAAAATGGTGTAGCAGAAGTCTTTGAGTTAAAAAAAATAGTATTACTTCAGCTGCCCCTGGAGTTTTACTCCGAAGAATGCACAAAGTACAGTGGTTACTATTACCTCAAGTGCAAGTGTTACCTGTCCTTATCTAGGCATAATGCAGAGGTTCCCAACCATTTGGGCACCAGGGAATGGTGCCATGGATAAAGGGTTTCCGCGGACCAGAGGGGGTATGGTTTTGAATACCTGCATCCTGAGGATGGAGTTTGCTTGTTTGTGTGGCCTGCTTGGTGGCATGGTGCGGTCCAGTGCTGGTCCACAGACTGAGAGTTGAGGACCCCTGGCATAATAGATCAACAAGTAGTGGAAGACCACCCACCTCCCTCCATATCCTAAGTCTTTGAATAATACAAGACTCAACTAAACTTACCACACAGTGTAGGAGGCTCCATCACAGCCAAAGGCTAATAGGGCTTGAGCTGGAGACATTTTCTTGCTGTCTGGGTCTTCTTTTTTCTTTCTTCGCTTTTGTTTCTTCCTCTGCTGTGCACAGCAAGGGTTGTCTCTTTTGAGGAACATTTGTCAGCAAGAGTGCACTTGCTCATTAGAAAAGGACTGTTGAGGTTTTATTTCAGGTTCTGAAAACCATTACCATGGCTAAAATTATGCCAGGCAAGAAAACCATAAAGTTTATAATCTATCAACAGCCATGCCTAGCTTTAAAAGGGGCCATTGAGAGTTCCCCCCCCCAGTTCTAAGAACCATCGCCATGGCTAAATTTATGCCTGGCAACAAACATTTAAAACTTTATTATCTACAGCTCAGTTGTGATTGAGTTGGTGAAGTAGCATTCTTGATGGAGACCATATTCATTCTTTTATTCCATTCCTTCTTTCTCCATTTTCACCATCAACACTGCAGGCTGACAACTGTGTCTTCTGTTTTCTAAGATGGTATAGTAGACGCCTTTGAGATTAAAAAAAAATATCAATGTTACATCAGCTGCCCCTGGAGTTTTACTCCTCAGAATGCACAATACACAATGGTTACTATTAGCTCAGATGCAGGTGTTACCATTCCTTATCTAGGCATAATGCAGAGGTTCCCAACCTTTTTGGCACCAAGGACCGGTGCCGTGGAGAAAGGTTTTCTGTGGACCAGAGGGGGTGTGGTTTTGAATACTGCCTGAATCTTGAGGATGGAGCTTTGCTTATGTGTGTGGCCCACTTGCTGGCATGCTGCGGACCAGTGATGGTCCACCGACCAGGGGTTGGGGACCCCTGGCATAACGGATCATCCGCCTCCCTCCAGACCCTGAGACTTTGAAGAATATAAGACTCAACTAAACTTACCTCACAGTGTAGGAGGTGCCATCACAGCCAAAGGCTTGAGCTGGAGACATTTTCTTGCTATCTTGGTTCTACTTTCTTTCTTCTTCTTTCTCTTTGGTTTCTTCCTCTGCCATGCCCAGCATGCGTCGTCTCTTTCGAGGAACATTTGGCAGAAGAGCGCAACTTGTTCCTCCGCTCAATCTGCAAAGCTAGGAAACTATAAAATCTTTTATAGATCAACGGCCACACCTAGCATTAGAAAGGGGCCATTGAGGTTTCCTTTCTGGTTCTAATAACCATCGTCATGGCTAAAATAATGCCAGCCAGAAAACTATAAAATCTATTATAGATCAACAGCCACACCTAGCATTAAGAAGGGCCATTGAGGTTTTCTTTCTGGTTCTAAGAACCATCACCATTGGCTAGAATTATGCCAGGCACAAATCTATAAAATCTATTATTAATCACCGGCCACACTGATCATTTAAATGGGCCGCTGAGGTTTCCTTTCTGGTTCTAAGAACCATCACCATGGCTAAAATTATGCTAGGGAAGAAAGGTGTGAAATCAAATATCACTCATAATACCAGGTAGCAGCCAGAATATATAATGAAAACTCTTTAATTTCACAATAAATTCAAAGACCTAACCAGAGTTACAGTTGGGAAACTGACTATCCTAGACCAGGGATAGGCAACCTTGGCTCTTTTATGACTCGTGGACTTCAACTCCCAGAATTCCTGAGCCAGCCATTCTGGCTCAGGAATTCTGGGAGTTGAAGTACACGAGTCATAAAAGAGCCAAGGTTGCCTACCCCTGTCGTAGACCAAGCAATGTCCAAAAACATTAATAAATTTCTAGGAGCCTGTCACTCTGACACATTAGCCATGAATAGACAGACAGAAACAATATGTACCCACTTTGCAAAAAAGACAACACCTCTTCACCAGCAATCCACACTGAGATATGCATAGATTAACACTATGATTAACATCAGACTAGCAATCAAGAAGTAAACAATGTCCTAATCAAGGAACTGCCAAAGACGCTAACAACAAATAGCACAACAAAGAACCTCCAAGACCATTTTTTTAAAAAACTGCTAAAGCAAGCCTTAGGGCAGTGATGGCGAACCTTTTAGATCTTTTAGAGTGTCCAAAAGCCGCCCTGCCCCAGCTCTCGCCCGCCCGCCTCCCCATCCCGCTCTGCCATCCCGCAGGGCCACCTACCGCCTCCATGGCCCGTCGCAGATCTCCCAGGTGGTCCTGCAGTGCCATGGCAGTCACGCCTTCTGCCTGCGCCCCACAGCATCATCTGCATGCGACAGGGTGCGAGGGCGGAGTCTTGTCCCCACTGCCCGGCTGCCATGTCCTTGGCTGGGCTGCTGCGCCCGGGCCACACCCAGGGGTGATTCTCCTCCGGGGGTCTGCTGGAGAAGAGGGGGCCGCGGGGGGAGGTGGGGCTGGGGCGAAGGCGCGCGTGCCCATAGAGAGGGCTCTGAGTGCCACCTCTGTCCCACGTGCCATAGGTTCATCACCACTGCCTTAGGGTAAATTTCAGCAAGGCCCAAACAGTACTGGCCAGGCTTCCTCAATTTCATGATACACCGAAGAGTGAATTAAACCATCTGTCTTACTGTTGATGTCTTCTTCTTCGTCTACAGGTCATTTTGGATTCGTGCCTTGAAAGTCAACATTACTTCAGTTGGAACTGGGGTTTTACTCCTAAGAATGCACACTACACAGTGGTTACTATTACCCCAGACACAGGGGTTACCCTTGCTTACCTAGGCATAATTACTGGAAGACCATCCACCTCCCTCCATATCCTAAAGCAGGGGTCTCCAAACCTGGCCCTTTTATGACTTGTGGACTTCAACTCTCAGCACGCTGGCTGAGGAATTCTGGGAGTTGAAGTCCACACGTCATAAAAGGGCCAGGTTTGGAGACCCCTGTCCTAAAGCTTTAAAGAATATAAGACTCAACTAAACATACCTCTCAGCGTAGAGGGTGCCATCACAGCCGAAGACTAAGAGGGCTTGCGCTGGAGACATTTTCTTGCTCTTTTTTTCTTCTTTTTTCTTCTTTCTCCTTTGTTTCTTCCTCAGTCGTGCCCAGCAACGTTGTCTCTTTCGAAGAATATTTGGTAGAAGAGTGCACTTCCTCTGCTCAGTCTGCAAAGCTACAAAACTATAACATCTTTTACAGATCAATGGACAACCTAACATTAAAAAGGGCCATTGATGTTTTCTTTTTGGTTCTATGAACCATTGCCAAGGCTAAATTTCCAGACAAACAATCAAGAAGTAAACAATACCCTAATCAAGGAGCTGCCAAAGAAGCTAACAACACATAGCGCAACAAACAACCTCCA
>NW_024100355.1:0-18209 GCF_016545835.1 Crotalus tigris
GTCAGTGCACTCCTAACCATACCCAAGCACTCCGAGTTTGTTGGCGATGTCCATTTTCCTCTAGGAGTTCATGGAGACGTAACCCTAAGCCTAACTGGAATTTTCCTGCAATGGGATTTCCCCATGTATTTTACCAGGAAACATAGATAGGGCAGCCTAGAAAAGTCAGTGCCCTCCTAACCATACCCAAGCACTCTGAGTTTGTTGGCGATGTCCATTTTGCTCTAGGAGTTCATGATGATGTAACCCTAACCCTAAGTGGAATTTTCCTCCCATGGGATTTTCCCACTTTTTTTACCAGGAAACATAGATAGGGCAGCCTAGAAAGGTCAATGCTATCCTAACCATACCCAAGCACTCCGAGTTTGTTGGCGATGTCCATTTTCCTCTAGGAGTTCATGGAGACGTAACCCTAACCCTAACTGGAATTTTCCTCCAATGGGATTTTCCCATGTATTTTACCAGGAAACATAAATAGGGCAGCCTAGAAAGGTCAGTTCACTCCTAACCATACCCAAGCACTCCGAGTTTGTTGGCGATGTCTATTTTGCTATAGGAGTTCATGGAGACGTAACCCTATCCCTAACTGGAATTTTCTGCATGGGATTTTCCCATGTATTTTTAACAGGGAAAAATAGATAGGGCAGCCCTAGAAAGGTCAGTGCGTCTAGAACCCATAACCAAGCACTTCGAGTTGTGTGGCGATTTGTCTATTTTTGCTATAGGAGGTCAGTGGAGACGTAAACCAACCCTAACTGGAATTGTTCCGGAATGGGATGTTCCCATGTATTTTTCCAGGAAAATAGATAGGGCAGCCTAGAAAGGTGCAGGCTGTCTCCAACCATATCAAGCAATGCCTAGGGTTGTGGGCGATGATCCTAGTTTGCTCGAGGGTTCACGGTGACGTAACCCTAACCCTAAGTGGAATTTTCCTCCAATAGGATTTTCCCATGTATTTTACCAGGAAACATACATAGGGCAGCCTAGAAAAGTCAGTGCCCTCCTAACCATACCCAAGCACTCCGAGTTTGTTGCGATGTCCATTTTGCTCTAGGAGTTCACGGTGACGTAACCCTAACCCTAACTGGAATTTTCCTGCAATGGGATTTTCCCATGTATTTTACCAGGAAAAGTAGATAGTGCAGCCTAGAAAGGTCAGTGCTCTCCTAACCATACCAAGCACTCCGAGTTCGTTGGCGATGTCCATTTTGCTCTAGGAGTTCATGGTGACGTAACCCTAACCCTAACTGGAATTTTCCTGCAATGGGATTTTCCCATGTATTTTACCAGGAAACATACATAGGGCAGCCTAGAAAGGTCAATGCTATCCTAACCATACCCAAGCACTCCGAGTTTGTTGGCGATGTCCATTTTCCTCTAGGAGTTCATGGAGACGTAACCCTAACCCTAACTGGAATTGTCCTCCAATGGGATTTTCCCATGTATTTTACCAGGAAACATAAATAGGGCAGCCTAGAAAGGTCAGTTCACTCCTAACCATACCCAAGCACTCCGAGTTTGTTGGCGATGTCCATTTTCCTCTAGGAGTTCATGGAGACGTAACCCTAACCCTAACTGGAATTTTCCTCCAATGGGATTTTCCCATGTATTTTACCAGGAAACATACATAGGGCAGCCTGTTTCCCGCTTCCTCTTGGGGTTTTTACTGGGCTCCCAACCTTACTCCATTTCCATCCCTGTCTCTTTAAAAGGAAAAAACTTAACCTCACTGAAAGTGCCAAAAAAAAAGGGTGGGGGGAATCCTCAAGGACAACTTACCTGTTTTCTCCCAGTTTTCTCCTTTCTCTTACCTCTGGGCGGTGGGTGGGCTGTTTACGGCAACCTGGAGAGGAAAGGAAGAAATCTCCTACCCTTCCTAACCCTGACGTGTTTTGGACGAAGGTCTACAAAGTTAGATGGACGGCGAACAAAATAATAAAAGCCATTAGTTGCAACTTCTCACGTCTCATCCCTGTTATCCATCCTTTAAATGATAAACCTAGAAGGGAACGATAGGTTATACACATTTTCAAAATAAACTGCATTTATTTTTTATACTTTTGAAGCAGATTTCTTCTTCCGCGCCTGCGTTGCAGCAAACGGGCCTCCCCTGGCCCTATTAATAAGGTGTTAATACCGTTAATAAAATAAATAACTTCCCCTCTCCCAGGAAACAGGCGGTGGGAGCATAAGCATAAGCATAACCCAAGCAAAGCAACAGAATAAGAGACGTGGAGTTCCAACTAGAATTTAACAGAATATCTCTCTGCAGCAAAAAAAATGGAAAGCATCTCATAAATTCTGCATGTAATCTTTATTTTATTTTGCATTTATAAAATTTTCAGTTTTTTTTAAAACAGCATTTTAAGCATTTTCCTGCTCAACAAGATAAAGTTCTCTGTTGGAAGAAGGGACGATCCCCATCAGCACCCCCGAGGTGGCTGATGGGACTTGTAATCCAGTAGAAGCCCAAGTCGCCCTCTGTTCTCTCAATCCTAAAAAGCACAGCTGCAAAAATGATGGGGATATTTTAAAAACTGGGCCTTTGCAACGGGAGAGGGAGGTGGTGGGAGGCAGCCTCTCAGGCACAAGGCTGCCTGACGAATGGGATTTGTAGTCCAAAGGGTCCCCGGGCGGGGCGAAGGCTCGAGGAGGGGGCATTACGCAGTCTAATTATCTTCACCTGTGCGGGCCGAGGCACACCTGACCGTGATGAGCAGCTTCCCGCGCGGCGGCCGTCTCCATGGCAACCGCTGCGCGAGCTGGGAAAATAGCAGAGCGTTCGCACCTGTGTTTGGGCGGGAAAGAGCGCGCGCCTTTCCCGCCCAGCGCCCTCGGACTGCCTCGCGGGATCCTGTCTGCACGCCCATCTCGCTCGTAATTGGCTGCTCCGGAAACGCTTCCCTCGGATTGGCTGAGCGGCCTCTCCCCTCTCCGAGAGGCGGGGGCATTTAAAATGTCGGCGGGCTTCTCAAGCTGAGTGCAAAAAGAAAAACGAGCGCGCTGCAGAGGCAGCCGACGCCGCTACCGCGTCTCTTTTTCCTCAGAAGAGAGGCGATAGCGGCGTCTCGTGCCTCTGCAGCGCGCTAGCTTTTCTTTTTGCACTCAGCTTGAGAAGCCCGCCGACTTTTTCTTTTTTCTGCGGGGCGCCGGAGGGCAAAAATGTCTCTCTCCGGCTCTCCCGCGGCTCAAGTCCTCGAGGTCGGGGAGAATTTTTTTTACCTTTTGGGGATGCGGAGGGGGGCGCGAGTTCGTTAGCTAATTAATAGCTTATTGTTCTCGAGGAGTCAGGATAGCACCTGGGGTAATTTTAAACACGGCGTGTATTCTTACGAGTAAAACGCCAGTGGTAGCTCAACAGTGTTTTATTTAAAGGACTCCAAAACCCATAGGTCGCTAAAGATACTTATCTCCGTCTTTCGCTCGGGGAATAACGCAAACCGCTGTGTCTTAGAATAATACTAGTCAAGTTATTAACATTTTGGTCGAACCTGAGCTAATCTCAGCCATGTCCTTTTTAAAGGGACCAAACCAGCAAAGGTCAAATTTAGCTTTAAAGGTAAAATTATCTTAAGAAATGACTTCTCTCTTAGGAATAAAGTGAATTCTTGGGGTAATTTTAGGCAAGAATTCAAGTTCTTAGAATAAAATTTTGGTCGAACCTGAGGTAATCTCAGCCATGTCATTTTTAAAGGGACCAAACCAGCAAAGGTGAATAGGATTTAAAATTAGCTTTAAAGGTAAAATTATCTCAGGAACTGACTTTCTTCTTAGGAATAAAGTGAATTCTTGGGTAAGTTAAGCAAAAATTAGGTTCTTGAGAATAAAATTTTGATGGAACCTGAGAATAATCGAAGCCATGTCCTTTTTAAGGTGACCAAACAGCAAAGGTGAACTAGGATGTAAAATGAGCTGAAAGTTAAAATTAGTCAGGAACGGACTTGCTTCTTAGGAAAAAGTGAATTCTTGGGGCTTATTTTAGCCAAGAATGTAAGCTTTAAATAAAATTTTAGATGGAACCTGAGCGAATGATCAGCCATGTCCTTTTTAAAGGGACCAAACCACCAAAGGTGAATAGGAGTTAACACTGGTTTTAAAAGTAAAATTATCTCAGGAACTGATTTTCCTCTTAGGAATAAAATGAATTCTTGGGGTAATTTTAGCCAAGAATTCAAGCTCTTAGAATAAAATTTTGGTGGAACCTGAGGTAATCTCAGCCATGTCCTTTTTAAAGGGACCAAACCACCAAAGGTGAATAGGAGTTAAAATTGGCTTTAAAAGTAAAATTATCTCAGGAACTGACTTTCTTCTTGGGAATAAAGTGAATTCTTGGGGTAATTTTAGTCAAGAATTCAAGTTCTTAAAATAAAATTTTGATGGACTGAGCTAATCTCAGCCATGTCCTTTTTAAAGGGACCAAACCAGCAAAGGTGAATATGAGTTAAAATTAGCTTTAAAGGTAAAATTATCTCAGGAACTGACTTTCCTCTTAGGAATAAAGTGAATTCTTGGGGTAATTTTAGCCAAGAATTCAAGTTCTTAAAATAAAATTTTGATGGAACCTGAGCTAATCTCAGCCAAGTCCTTTTTAAAGGGACCAAACCAGCAAAGTTGAATAGGAGTTAAAATTAGCTTTAAAGGTAAAATTATCTCAGGAACTGACTTTCTTCTTAGGAATAAAGTGAATTCTTGTGGGTAATTTTGCCAAAATTCAATTCTTAGATAAATTTTAATGGAACCTGAGCTAATCTCAGCCTGTCTTTTTAAAGGAACCAAACCAGCAAAGGTGAATAGGAGTTAAAATTAGCTTTAAAGGTAAAATTATCTCAGGAACTGACTTTCCTCTTAGGAATAAAGTGAATTCTTGGGATAATTTTAGCCAAGAATTCAAGTTTTGGTGGAACCTGAGTTAATCTCAGCCATGTCCTTTTTAAAGGGACCAAACCAGCAAAGGGGAATAGGAGTTAAAATTAGCTTTAAAGGTAAAATTATCTCAGGAACTGACTTTCTTCTTAGGAATAAAGTGAATTCTTGGGGTAATTTTAGCCAAAAATTCAAGTTCTTAGAATCAAATTTTGATGGAACCTGAGCTAATCTCAGCCATGTCCTTTTTAAAGGGACCAAACCAGCAAAGGTGAATAGGAGTTAAAATTAGCTTTAAAGGTAAAATTATCTCAGGAACTGACTTTCTTCTTAGGAATAAAGTGAATTCTTGGTGTAATTTTAGCCAAGAATTAAAGTTCTTAGAATAAAATTTTGATGGAACCTGAGCTAATCTCGCCATGTCCTTTTTAATGGACCAACCATCAAAGTGAATAGGAAAAATTAGCTTTAAAGGTAAAATTATCTCAGGAACTGACTTTCTTCTTATGAATAAAGTGAATTCTTGGGGTAATTTTAGCCAAAAATTCAAGTTCTTAGAATAAAATTTTGATGGAACCTGAGCTAATCTCAGCCATGTCCTTTTTAAAGGGACCAAACCAGCAAAGGTGAATAGGAGTTAAAATTAGCTTTAAAGGTAAAATTATCTCAGTAACTGACTTTCTTCTTAGGAATAAAGTGAATTCTTGGTGTAATTTTAGCCAAGAATTCAAGTTCTTAGAATAAAATTTTGATGGAACCTGAGCTAATCTCAGCCATGTCCTTTTTAAAGGGTCCAAACAAGCAAAGGTGAATAGGAGTTAAAATTAGCTTTAAAGGTAAAATTATCTCAGTAACTGACTTTCCTCTTAGGAATAAAGTGAATTCTTGGGGTAATTTTAGCCAAGAATTCAAGTTATTAAAATAAAATTTTGATGGAACCTGAGCTAATCTCAGCCATGTCCTTTTTAAAGGGACCAAACCAGCAAAGGTGAATAGGAGTTAAAATTAGCTTTAAAGGTAAAATTATCTCTTGAACTGACTTTCCTCTTAGGAATAAAGTGAATTCTTGGGGTAATTTTAGCCAAGAATTCAAGTTCTTAAAATAAAATTTTGATGGAACCTGAGCTAATCTCAGCCATGTCCTTTTTAAAGGGACCAAACCAGCAAAGGTGAATAGGATTTAAAATTAGCTTGAAAGGTAAAATTATCTCAGGAACTGACTTTCCTCTTAGGAATAAAGTGAATTCCTGGGGTAATTTTAGCCAAGAATTTAAGTTCTTAAATTCTTAAAGGTGAATAGGAGTTAAAATTAGCTTTAAAAGTAAAATTATCTCAGGAACGGACTTTTCTTCTTAAAAAAAAAAAAAAAAAAAAAAAAAAAAAAAATAAATAAAAAAAAAAGTGATATTCTTCTGTTGGGTATTTTAGCCAAGAATTCCAAGTTCCTTAAATAAAATTTTGATGGAACCTGAGCTAGAGCTCTAGCCCATGTACTTTTTTTAAAGGACCAACCCAGAAAAGGTGATAGGATTTAAAATTAGCTTGAAAGGTAAAATTATCTCAGGAAACGTGACTTTCCTCTTAGGAAATTAAGTAATTCTTGGGGTAATTTTTAGCCAAGAATTTCAAGTTCTTAGAATAAAATTTTAATGGAACCTGAGGTAATCTCAGCCATGTCTTTTTTAAAGGGACCAAACCAGCAAAGGTGAATAGGAGTTAAAATTAGCTTTAAAGGTAAAATTATCTCAGGAACCTACTTTCTTCTTAGGAATAAAGTGAATTCTTGGGGTAATTTTAGCCAAGAATTCAAGTTCTTAGAATAAAATTTTGATGGAACCTGAGCTAATCTCAGCCATGTCCTTATTAAAGGGACCAAACCAGCAAAGGTGAATAGGATTTAAAATTAGCTTTAAAGGTAAAATTATCTCAGGAACTGACTTTCTTCTTAGGAATAACTGAATTCTTGGGGTAATTTTAGCCAAGAATTCAAGTTCTTAAAATAAAATTTTGATGGGACTGATCTAATCTCAGCCATGTCCCTTTTTAAAGGACCACCCAGCAAAGGTGAATAGGATTTAAAATTAGCTTAAAAGGTAAAATTATTTCAGGAACTGACTTTTTTTTTAGGAATAAAGTGAATTCTTGGGATAATTTTAGCCAAGAATTCAAGTTCTTAGTCCTTTTTAAAGGGACCAAACCAGCAAAGGTGAATAGGATTTAAAATTAGCTTTAAAGGTAAATTATCTCAGGAACTGACTTTCTTCTTAGGAATAAAGTGAATTCTTGGGGTAATTTTAGCCAAGAATTCAAGTTCTTAGAATAAAATTTTAATGGAACCTGAGCTAATCTCAGCCATGTCTTTGTTAAAGGGACCAAACCAGCAAAGGTGAATAGGAGTTAAAATTAGCTTCTAAAGGTTTTTTTTTATAAAAAAAAAAAATTATCTCAGGAAACTGACTTTCCTCTTAGGAATTAAAGTGAATTCTTGGCGGTAATTTTAGCCAAGAAATTCAAGTTCTTTAAAATAAAATTTTGATGTGACTGAGCTATCTTCACGATGTCCTTTTTAAAGAAACCAACCATCAAAGGTTGAATAGGAGTTTAAAATTAGCTTTTTTATAAGGTAAAATATCCTCAGGGAAACTGACTTTCTTCTTAGGAATAAAGTGAATTCTTGGGGGTGTAATTTTAGCCAAGAATTCAAGTTCTTATAATAAAATTTTGATGGAACCTGAGCTAATCTCAGCCATGTCGTTTTTAAAGGGACCAAACCAGCAAAGGTGAATAGGAGTTAAAATTAGCTTGAAAGGTAAAATTATCTCTTGAACTGACTTTCCTCTTAGGAATAAAGTGAATTCCTGGGGTAATTTTAGCCAAGAATTCAAGTTCTTAGAATAAATTTTTGATGGAACCTGAGCTAATCTCAGCCATGTCCTTTTTAAAGGGACCAAACCAGCAAAGGTGAATAGGATTTAATAATTTAGCTTTAACAGGTAATAAATATTCAGTAACTGACTTTCTTCTTAGGAATTAAGTGAATTCTTGGGGTAATTTTAGCCAAGAATTCAAGTTCTTATAATAAAATTTTGATGGAACCTGAGCTAATCTCAGCCATGTCCTTTTTAAAGGGACCAAACCAGCAAAGGTGAATAGGATTTAAAATTAGCTTTAAAGGTAAATTATCTCAGGAACTGACTTTCTTCTTAGGAATAAAGTGAATTCTTGGGGTAATTTTAGCCAAAACTTCAGGTTCTTAGAATAAAATTTTGATGGAACCTGAGCTAATCTCAGCCATGTCCTTTTTAAAGGGACCAAACCAGCAAAGGTGAATAGGAGTTAAAAATTAGCTTTAAAGGTAAATTATCTCAGTGACCAGACTTTCTTTTAGGATAAAGTGACTTCTTGGAGGTAATTTAGCCAAGATTAAGTTCTTAAAATAAATATTTTGATGGACTTAGCTTAATCGCAGCCATGTCCTTTTAAAGGAACCCAAACCAGCTAAAGGTGTAATTAGAGTTAAAATAGCTTTTTAAAGGTAAAATTATCTCAGGAACTGACTTTATTTCTTGAAGTAAAGTGGAATTCTGGGGTAATTTTAGCCAAGAATTCACGTTCTTAGAATAAAATTTTGATGGAACCTGAGCTAATCTCAGCCATGTCCTTTTTAAAGGGACCAAACCAGCAAAGGTGAATAGGATTTAAAATTAGCTTTAAAGGTAAAATTATCTCAGGAACTGACTTTCTTCTTAGGAATAAAGTGAATTCTTGGGGTAATTTAAGCAAAAATTTAGGTTCTTAGAATAAAGTTTTAATGGAACCTGAGCTAATCTCAGCCATGTCCTTTTTAAAGGGACCAAACCAGCAAAGGTGAATAGGATTTAAAATTAGCTTTAAAGGTAAAATTATCTCAGGAACTGACTTTCGTCTTAGGAATAAAGTGAATTCTTGGGGTAATTTTAGCCAAGAATTCAAGTTCTTAAAATAAAATTTTGATGGAACCTGAGCTAATCTCAGCCATGTCCTTTTTAAAGGGACCAAACCAGCAAAGGTGAATAGGAGTTAAAATTAGCTTGAAAGGTAAAATTATCTCAGGAACTGACTTTCTTCTTAGGAATAAAGTGAATTCCTGGGGTAATTTTAGCCAAGAATTCAAGTTCTTAGAATAAAATTTTAATGGAACCTGAGCTAATCTCAGCCATGTCCTTTTTAAAGGGACCAAACCAGCAAAGGTGAATAGGAGTAAAAATTAGCTTGAAAGGTAAAATTATCTCTTGAACTGACTTTCCTCTTAGGAATAAAGTGAATTCCTGGGGTAATTTTAGCCAAGAATTCAAGTTCTTAAAATAAAATTTTGATGGAACCTGAGCTAATCTCAGCCATGTCCTTTTTAAAGGGACCAAACCAGCAAAGGTGAATAGGATTTAAAATTAGCTTGAAAGGTAAAATTATCTCAGGAACTGACTTTCCTCTTAGGAATAAAGTGAATTCCTGGGGTAATTTTAGCCAAGAATTTAAGTTCTTAAATTCTTAAAGGTGAATATGAGTTAAAATTAGCTTTAAAGGTAAAATTATCTCAGGAATTGATTTTGCTCTCAGGAATAAAGTAATTTTTTTGGAATCTGAGGTAATTTTAATCAACGCACAAGCCCCTAAAAGTAAAATATATAATAATAATAAAGTTGGAAGGGATCTTAGAGGTCATCTAGTCCAACCCTCTGCTCAGGCAGGAAACCCTATAGTTTAACAAGTTAACAAGACAAGAAACTAGTGCAGGGGTAGGCAGCCTTGGCTCTTTTATAACTTGTGAACTTCAACTCCCAGAATTCCCGATCCAGCATGGCTCAGCTTGGAAACTTCCCTTTCCCCTCAACATGGCTGGCTCAGGAATTTTGGGAATTGAAGTCCAAGGGTCTTCAAATGTGGCCCTTTTATGACTTCTGTATTTCAATTCCCAGAATTCCTCAGCCAGCGTGCCTGGCTGAGGAATTCTGGGAGTTGAAGTCCAGGGGTCTTCAAACATGGCCCTTTTATGACTTGTGGACTTCAACTCCCAGAATTCCTCAGCCAGCGGGCCAATCCACAAGTCATAAAAGGGTTAAGTTTGAAGACCTCTGCCTTAAAAGAAGCAAAACATGTAGAAAACAGGCTAGTGGCTTAAGGGAACAATGTTACAAGTTATTGTATCTTGCCTTCTTTCACAAGTAGGATAAAACACATAAAACCCTGATTGTTTTTCTAACCTCTGAACATCCAGTGGTCATTTGGTGATGTTGATTTTTGTTTTATTTCAAAGGCATGAATCCATGTAGACGAAGAAGAAGACATCAACAGTAAGACAGATGGTTTAATTCACTCTCCAGTGTATTATGAAAGTGAGGAAGCCTGGCAGATACTGTTTGCAACATGGTAACTACTGCAAAAATCTTTGGGTCTTGCTAAAGTTTATCTTAAGACTTGCTTTAGCAAAGTTTTTTTTTAAACATTACAAAGTATCAAGGGTAAAAAGAGCAGTCATAAGTGTGACAAACATGCCTAAAAAGTAGCAAAAAAATTTCTGACCAAAGACAATTTTAGCTATTGGCTGTAGATCTTAGAATCAGACAGATACCAGCCTCCTCCAGTACCTGAGGACTCCCTCAGTGAGACTCAAGCCGGAAGGGAATCCTTTGGGATCACCTCCCTCTCACCTTCACACCCTTGGAAATAATGTCAATACTAGCCAGACTTCTTAGAAGCAAAAGTAAACCTGGTGATGCATTTTAATATGAGGAATACCAATAAAGAAGAATATTTGTGGTTAACAGTTGAAATGAGGTGTCTTTGGTGCTCTCTGAGCGTGGCGGTTTTCTTGTAGACCAAGCATGTCCAAACTCGTGACGTCATGTGACGTCATGCAACGCATCGGGCTGGTTTTGCCCTTGCCGGCAATGGGGTGGGCGTGGCTTCCACGTGACCTGTCCGGTCCATGGGCCGGCAATTTGACACCCCTGTTGTAGTGCAGTTTGTTCCCAGTTTATGTTCTAGTGCAGTGGTGGCGAACCTATGGCACTCGGAGCCCTCTCTGTGGGCACATGTGCTGTTGCCCCAGCCTTGCCTCCCCCTGCGACCCCCTCCTCTCCCGCAGCTCCCCTGAAGGAGACTCGCCCTCGAGCGTGGCCCACACGGAGCAGCGCAGCCAAGGATATGGCAGCCAGGCAGCGTAGACAAGACTCTGCCCTCACACCCCATCATGCAGCTGATGCTGCAGGGCGCGGGCAGAGGGCGTGGCTGCCATAGTGCTGCTGGGCTGCCTGGGCAATCTGCGGAGGGCCATGGAGGTGGTAAGTGGTCCTGTGGGCGGGGGGGGTGGGGGGTGGGGGGTGGGGATGGAGGGGTGGAGCGGGGTCGGGGCAAGTTTTTGGGCACTCGGTCTCTAAAAGGTTCGCCATCACTGTTCTAGTGGCTCCTTTCAGTGTTAGCGAAAATGGTCTTGGAGGTTGTTTGTTGCGCTATGTGTTGTTAGCTTCTTTGGCAGCTCCTTGATTAGGGTCTTGTTTACTTCTTGATTGTTGGTCTGGAAATTTAGCCTTGGCAATGGTTCATAGAACCAAAAAGAAAACATCAATGGCCCTTTTTAATGTTAGGTTGGCCACTGATCTGTAAAAGGGGGTTGCGGGGGGAGGCAAGGATGTTATAATTTTCTAGCTTTGCAGACTGAGCAGAGGACGTGCACTCTTCTGCCAAATATTCTTCGAAAGAGACAACGTTGCTGGGCACGACTGAGGAAGAAACAAAGGAGAAAGAAGAAAAAAGAAGAAAAAAAGAGCAAGAAAATGTCTCCAGCGCAAGCCCTCTTAGTCTTCGGCTGTGATGGCACCCTCTACTCTGAGAGGTATGTTTAGTTGAGTCTTATATTCTTTAAAGCTTTAGGACAGGGGTCTCCAAACCTGGCCCTTTTATGACTTGTGGACTTCAACTCCCAGAATTCCTCAGCCAGCGTGCTGAGAGTTGAAGTCCACAAGTCATAAAAGGGCCAGGTTTGGAGACCCCTGCTTTAGGATATAGAGGGAGGTGGATGGTCTTCCAGTAATTATGCCTAGGTAAGCAAGGGTAACCCCTGTGTCTGGGGTAATAGTAACCACTGTGTATTGTGCATTCTTAGGAGTAAAACTCCAGTTCCAACTGAAGTAATGTTGACTTTCAAGGCACGAATCCAAAATGACCTGTAGACGAAGAAGAAGACATCAACAGTAAGACAGATGGTTTAATTCACTCTTCCGTGTATCATGAAATTGAGGAAGCCTGGCCAGTACTGTTTGGGCCTTGCTGAAATTTACCCTAAGGCAGTGGTGACGAACCTATGGCACGTGGGACAGAGGTGGCACTCAGAGCCCTCTCTATGGGCACGCGCGCCTTCGCCCCAGCCCCACCTCCCCCCGCGGCCCCCTCTTCTCCAGCAGACCCCCGGAGGAGAATCACCCCTGGGTGTGGCCCGTGCGCAGCAGCCCAGCCAAGGACATGGCAGCCGGGCAGGGGGGACAAGACTCCGCCCTCGCACCCTGTCGCATGCAGATGATGCTGTGGGGCGCAGGCAGAAGGCGTGGCTGCCATGGCACTGCAGGACCACCTGGGAGATCTGCGACGGGCCATGGAGGCGGTAGGTGGCCCTGCGGGATGGCAGAGCGGGATGGGGAGGCGGGCGGGCGAGAACTGGGGCAGGGCGGCTTTTGGACACTCTAAAAGATCTAAAAGGTTCGCCATCACTGCCCTAAGGCTTGCTTTAGCAGTTTTTTAAAAAAATGGTCTTGGAGGTTCTTTGTTGTGATATTTGTTGTTAGCGTCTTTGGCAGTTCCTTGATTAGGACATTGTTTACTTCTTGATTGCTGGTCTGATGTTAATCATAGTGTTAATCTATGCATATCTCAGTGTGGATTGCTGGTGAAGAGGTGTTGTCTTTTTTGCAAAGTGGGTACATATTGTGTCTGTCTGTCTATTCATGGCTAATTTGTCAGAGTGACAGGCTCCTAGAAATTTATTAATGTTTTTGGACATTGCTTGGTCTACGACAGGGGTAGGCAACCTTGGCTCTTTTATGACTCGTGTACTTCAACTCCCAGAATTCCTGAGCCAGAAGGGCTGGCTCAGGAATTCTGGGAGTTGAAGTCCACGAGTCATAAAAGAGCCAAGGTTGCCTATCCCTGGTCTAGGATAGTCAGTTTCCCAACTGTAACTATGGTTAGGTCTTTGAATTTATTGTGAAATTAAAGAGTTTTCATTATATATTCTGTCTGCTACCTGGTATTATGAGTGATATTTGATTTCACACCTTTCTTCCCTAGCATAATTTTAGCCATGGTGATGGTTCTTAGAACCAGAAAGGAAACCTCAGCGGCCCATTTAAATGATCAGTGTGGCCGGTGAGTAATAATAGATTTTATAGATTTGTGCCTGGCATAATTCTAGCCAATGGTGATGGTTCTTAGAACCAGAAAGAAAACCTCAATGGCCCTTCTTAATGCTAGGTGTGGCTGTTGATCTATAATAGATTTTATAGTTTTCTGGCTGGCATTATTTTAGCCATGACGATGGTTCTTAGAACCAGAAAGGAAACCTCAATGGCCCCTTTCTAATGCTAGGTGTGGCCGTTGATCTATAAAAGATTTTATAGTTTCCTAGCTTTGCAGATTGAGCGGAGGAACAAGTTGCGCTCTTCTGCCAAATGTTCCTCGAAAGAGACGACGCATGCTGGGCATGGCAGAGGAAGAAACCAAAGAGAAAGAAGAAGAACGAAAGTAGAACCAAGATAGCAAGAAAATGTCTCCAGCTCAAGCCTTTGGCTGTGATGGCACCTCCTACACTGTGAGGTAAGTTTAGTTGAGTCTTGTATTCTTCAAAGTCTCAGGGTATGGAGGGAGGCGGATGATCCGTTATGCCAGGGGTCCCCAACCCCTGGTCGGTGGACCATCACTGGTCCGCAGCATGCCAGCAAGTGGGCCACACAAATAAGCAAAGCTCCATCCTCAAGATTCAGGCAGTATTCAAAACCACACCCCCTCTGGTCCACAGAAAACCTGTCTCCACGGCACCGGTCCTTGGTGCCCAAAAGGTTGGGAACCTCTGCATTATGCCTAGATAAGGAATGGTAACACCTGCATCTGAGCTAATAGTAACCATTGTGTATTGTGCATTCTTAGGAGTAAAACTCCAGGGGCAGCTGATGTAACATTGATATTTTTTTTTAATCTCAAAGGCGTCTACTATACCATCTTAGAAAACAGAAGACACAGTTGTCAGCCTGCAGTGTTGATGGTGAAAATGGAGAAAGAAGGAATGGAATAAAAGAATGAATATGGTCTCCATCAAGAATGCTACTTCACCAACTCAATCACAACTGAGCTGTAGATAATAAAGTTGTAAATGTTTGTTGCCAGGCATAAATTTAGCCATGGCGATGGTTCTTAGAACTGGGGGGGGGACTCTCAATGGCCCCTTTTAAAGCTAGGCATGGCTGCTGATAGATTATAGACTTTATGGTTTTCTTGCCTGGCATAATTTTAGCCATGGCAATGGTTTTCAGAACCTGAAATAAATCCTCAACAGCCCTATTCTAATGCTAGGTGTGGCTGTTGATCTACAAAAGATTTTATAGTTTTTTTAGTTTTGCAGTCTGAGTGGAGAAACAAGTGCACTCTGGCTGACAAATGTTCTTCGAAAGGGACAACCCTTGCTGTGCACAGCAGAGGAAGACACAAAAGCAAAGAAAGAAAAAAGAAGACCAAGACAGCAAGAAAATGTCTCCAGCTCAAGCCCTATTAGCCTGTGGCTGTAAGGGCGCCTCCTACGCTGTGAGATAAGTTTAGTTTAGTCTTGTATTCTTCAAAGGATATGGAGGGAGGTGGGTGGTCTTCCCTACTTCTTGATCCGTTATGCCAGGGCTCCCCAATCCCTGGTCTGTGGACCAGCACCGGACTGCAGCATGCCAGCAAGTGGGCCACACAAACAAGCAAAGCTCCATCCTCAGGATGCAGGTATTCAACACCCCCCCCCCCTGGTCCGCGGAAACCCTTTATCCACGGCACCATTCCCTGGTGCCCAAACAGTTGGGAACCTCTGCATTATACCTAGATAAGGAACGGTAACACCTGCATCTGAGGTAATAGTAACCACTATACTTTGTTCATTCTTAGGAGTAAAACTCCAGGGGCAACTGAAGTAATACTATTTTTTTTAACTCAAAGGCTTCTACTACACCATCTTAGAAGATAGAAGACTCAGCTGCCAGCCTGCAGTGTTGATGGTGAAAATGGAGGAAGAAGGAATAGAACACAAGAATGAATATGGTCTCCATCAAGAATGCTACTTCACCAACTCAATCACAACTGAATTGTAGATATAAAGTTTTAAATGTTTGTTGCCAGGCATAAATTTAGCCATGGCGATGGTTCTTAGAACTGGGGGGGGGGACTCTCAATGGCCCCTTTTAAAGCTAGGCATGGCTGCTGATTAGATTATAGACTTTATGGTTTTCTTGCCTGGCATAATTTTAGCCATGGCAATGGTTTTCAGAACCTGAAATAAATCCTCAACAGCCCTTTTCTAATGCTAGGTGTGGCTGTTGATCTACAAAAGATTTTATAGTTTTTTTAGTTTTGCAGTCTGAGTGGAGAAACAAGTGCACTCTTGCTGACAAATTTTCTTCGAAAGGGACAACCCTTGCTGTGCACAGCAGAGGAAGACACAAAAGCAAAGAAAGAAAAAAGAAGACCAAGACAGCAAGAAAATGTCTCAAGCTCAAGCCCTATTAGCCTTTGGCTGTAAGGGCGCCTCCTACGCTGTGAGATAAGTTTAGTTTAGTCTTGTATTCTTCAAAGGATATGGAGGGAGGTGGGTGGTCTTCCCTACTTCTTGATCCGTTATGCCAGGGCTCCCCAATCCCTGGTCTGTGGACCAGCACCGGACTGCAGCATGCCAGCAAGTGGGCCACACAAACAAGCAAAGCTCCATCCTCAGGATGCAGGTATTCAACACCCCCCCCCCCTGGTCCGCGGAAACCCTTTATCCACGGCACCATTCCCTGGTGCCCAAACAGTTGGGAACCTCTGCATTATACCTAGATAAGGAACGGTAACACCTGCATCTGAGGTAATAGTAACCACTATACTTTGTGCATTCTTAGGAGTAAAACTCCAGGGGCAACTGAAGTAATACTATTTTTTTTAACTCAAAGGCTTCTACTACACTATCTTAGAAGATAGAAGACTCAGCTGCCAGCCTGCAGTGTTGATGGTGAAAATGGAGGAAGAAGGAATAGAACACAAGAATGAATGTGGTCTCCATCAAGAATGCTACTTCACCAACTCAATCACAACTGAATTGTAGATAATAAAGTTTTAAATATTTGTTGCCAGGCGTAAATTTAGCCATGGCAATAGTTCTTAGAATTGGGGGGGGACTCTCAATGGCCCCTTTTAAAGCTAGGCATGTCTGTTGATAGATTATAAACTTTATGGTTTTCTTGCCTGGCGTAATTTTAGCCATGGTAATGGTTTTCAGAACCTGAAATAAAACCTCAACAGTCCTTTTCTAATGCTACATGTGGCTGTTGATCTATAAAAGATTTTATAGTTTTTTTAGCTTTGCAGACTGAGTGGAGAGCAAGTGCACTCTTGCTGACAAATGTTCCTCAAAAGAGACAACCCTTGCTGTGCACAGCAGAGGAAGAAACAAAAGCGAAGAAAGAAAAAAGAAGACCAAGACAGCAAGAAAATGTCTCAAGCTCAAGCCCTATTAGCCTTTGGCTGTGATGGAGCCTCCTACACTGTGTGGTAAGTTTAGTTGAGTCTTGTATTCTTCAAAGACTTAGGATATGGAGGGAGGTGGGTGGTCTTCCACTACTTGTTGATCTATTATGCCAGGGGTCCTCAACCCTCAGTCTGTGGACCAGCACTGGACCGCACCATGCCACCAAGCAGGCCACACAAACAAGCAAACTCCATCCTCAGGATGCAGGTATTCAAAACCATACCCCCTCTGGTCCGCGGAAACCCTTTATCCATGGCACCATTCCCTGGTGCCCAAATGGTTGGGAACCTCTGCATTATGCCTTGATAAGGAAAGGTAACACTTGCACTTGAGGTAATAGTAACCACTGTACTTTGTGCATTCTTCGGAGTAAAACTCCAGGGGCAGCTGAAGTAATACTATTTTTTTTAACTCAAAGACTTCTGCTACACCATCTTAGAAGACAGAAGATGAAAATGGAGGAAGAAGGAATGGAACGCAAGAATGAATATCAAGAATGCTACTTCACCACATAAATCAAAACTGAACTGTAGATAATAGATTTAATACTTTTCTTGCCAGCTGTAAATTTAGCCACGGCAATGGTTTTTAGAACAAGAAAGGAAACTTCCCCAACAGCCCTTTTAAATGCTAGACACAGCTGTTGATTGATTATAGATTTTACAGTTTTCTGCCTGGCGTAAGTCTAGCCACGGTGATGGTTCTTAGAACCAGAAAGGAAATTACAACGGCCTTTTTAAATGACCAGTGTGGCTGTTGATTGATTATAGATTTTATAGTTTTCTGCCTGGCATAATTCTGGCCATGGCGATGATTCTTAGAACCAGAAAGAAAGCCTCAACGGCCCTTTTTAATACTAGGTGTGGCCGTTGATCTATAAAAGATTTTATAGCTTTAGAGTCCCTGAGATTGAGGGGAGGAACATTTGCACGCCTGTTGCCAAATGTTCCTCAGAAGAGAGAAAGAGGAAGAAACAAAGGCGAAGAAAGAAAAAAGAAGAACCAAGACAGCAAGAAAATGTCTGCAGCTCAAGCCCTATTAGCCTTTGGCTGTGATGGCGCCTCCTACGCTGTGAGGTAAGTTGTATTCTTCAGAGTCTTAGGATATGGAGTGAAGTGGATGGTCCATTCTTCCTAGGAAATTGATGGTCCATTCTTCCTAGGTAACTAGGGGGTAACAACTGCTTCTGAGGTAATAGTAACAACAGTGTATTGTGCATTCATAGGAGTAAAACGCCAGTGGCAGCTGAAGTAATGCTGATTTTTTTTTTGTCTCAAAGGCATGTACTACAGCATCTTAGAGTACAGAAGACTCAGCGTCGATGGTAAAAGTACAAGAAGAAGGAATGGAAATTAAGAAGAATATAATGTTTTAGATAATAGATTTTATATCGTTCTTGCCTGGAATAAATTAAGCCCTGGCAATGGTTATTAGAACCAGAAAGGAAACCTCCCCAACAGCCCTTTTAAATGCTAGGCATGGCTGTTGATCGATAATAGATTTTATAGTTTTCTGCCTGGCGTAATTTTAGCCATGGTGATGGTTCTTAGAACAAGAAAGGAAA
>NW_024100356.1:0-20377 GCF_016545835.1 Crotalus tigris
ATTCAAGTTCTTATAATAAAATTTTGATGGAACCTGAGCTAATCTCAACCATGTCCTTTTTAAAGAGACCAAACCAGCAAAGGTGAATAGATTTAAAATTAGCTTTAAAGGTAAAATTATCTCAGGAACTGACTTTCTTCTTAGGAATAAAGTGAATTCTTGGGGTAATTTTAGCCAAGAATTCAAGTTCTTAAAATAAAATTTTGATGGAACCTGAGCTAATCTCAGCCATGTCCTTTTTAAAGGGACCAAACCAGCAAAGGTGAATAGGAGTTAAAATTAGCTTTAAAGGTAAATTATCTCAGGAACTGACTTTCCTCTTAGGAATAAAAGTGCCTTCTCTGGGGTAATTTTAGCCAAGGATTCAAGTTCTTAGAATAAAATTTTGTGATGGAAACCTGAGCTAATCTCCGCCATGTCTTTTTAAAGGGACCCAAACCAGAAAAGGAATAGGAGTTAAAATATAGCTTGAAGGTTAAAATTATTTCAGGAAAGACTTCTTCTGGAATAAAGTGAATTCTTTGTCGGTAAATTTTAGCCAAGATTCAAGTTCCTAGAATAAAATTGATAAATGGAAACCTGAGCTAATCTCAGCCATGTCTTTTTAAAGGGAAACAAACCAGACAAGGTGGGATTAGGATTAAAATAGCTTGAAACAGGTAAAATTATCTCAGTAACTGACTTTCCTCTTCGGAATAAAGTGAATTCTTGGGGTAATTTTAGCCAAGAATTCAAGTTCTTAAAATAAAATTTTGATGGAACCTGAGCTAATCTCAGCCATGTCCTTTTTAAAGGGACCAAACCAGCAAAGGTGAATAGGAGTTAAAATTAGCTTGAAAGGTAAAAGTATCTCTTGAACTGACTTTCCTCTTAGGAATAAAGTGAATTCCTGGGGTAATTTTAGCCAAGAATTTAAGTTCTTAAATTTTTAAATGTGAATAGGAGTTAAAATTAGCTTTAAATGTAAAATTATCTCAGGAATTGATTTTGCTCTCAGGAATAAAGTAATTTTTTTGGAATCTGAGGTAATTTTAATCAACGCACAAGCCCCTAAAAGTAAAATATATCATAATAATAAAGTTGGAAGGGATCTTAGAGGTCATCTAGTCCAACCCTCTGCTCAGGCAGGAAACCCTATAGTTTAACAAGTTAACAAGACAAGAAACTAGTGCAGGGGTAGGCAGCCTTGGCTCTTTTATAACTTGTGAACTTCAACTCCCAGAATTCCCGATCCAGCATGGCTCAGCTTGGAAACTTCCCTTTCCCCTCAACATGGCTGGCTCAGGAATTTTGGGAATTGAAGTCCAAGGGTCTTCAAATGTGGCCCTTTTATGACTTCTGTATTTCAATTCCCAGAATTCCTCAGCTAGCGTGCCTGGCTGAGGAATTCTGGGAGTTGAAGTCCAGGGGTCTTCAAACATGGACCTTTTATGACTTGTGGACTTCAACTCCCAGAATTCCTCAGCCAGCGGGCCAATCCACAAGTCATAAAAGGGTTAAGTTTGAAGACCTCTGCCTTAAAAGAAGCAAAACCTGTAGAAAACAGGCTAGTGGCTTAAGGGAGCAATGTTACAAGTTATTGTATCTTGCCTTCTTTCACAAGTAGGATAAAACACATAAAACCCCTTTGACTGATTGCTTTTCTAACCTCTGAACATCCATGGTCATTTGGTGATGTTGATTTTTTTTTTTTTAATTTCAAAGGCATGAATCCATGTAGACGAAGAAGAAGACATCAACAGTAAGACAGATGGTTTAATTCACTCTCCAGTGTATTATGAAAGTGAGGAAGCCTGGCAGATACTGTTTGCAACATGTTAACTACTGTAAAAATCTTTGGGTCTTGCTAAAGTTTATCTTAAGACTTGCTTTAGCAAAGTTTTTTTTTAAACATTACAAAGTATCAAGGGTAAAAAGATCAGTCATAAGTGTGACAAACATGCCTAAAAAGTAGCAAAAAAATTTCTGACCCAAGACAATTTTAGCTATTGGCTGTAGATCTTAGAATCAGACAGATACCAGCCTACTCCAGTACCTGAGGACTCCCTCAGTGAGACTCAAGCCGGAAGGGATCACCTCCCTCCCACCTTCACACCCTTGGAAATAATGCCAATACTAGCCAGACTTCTTAGAAGCAAAAGTAAACCTGGTGATGCATTTTAATATGAGGAATACCAATAAAGAAGACTATTTGTGGTTAACAGTTGAAATGAGGTGTCTTTGGTGCTCTCTGAGCTTGGCGGTTTTCTTGTAGACCAAGCATGTCCAAACTCGTGACGTCAGGTGACGTCATGCAACGCATCGGGCTGGTTTTGCCCTTGCCGGCAATGGGGTGGGCGTGGCTTCCACGTGACCTGTCCGGTCCATGGGCCGGCAATTTGACACCCCTGTTGTAGTGCAGTTTGTTCCCAGTTTATGTTCTAGTGCAGTGGTGGTGAACCTATGGCACTCGGAGCCCTCTCTGTGGGCACATGTGCTGTTGCCCCAGCCTTGCCTCCCCCTGCGACCCCCTCCTCTCCAGCAGCTCCCCTGAAGGAGACTCGCCCTTGAGCGTGGCCCACACGGAGCAGCGCAGCCAAGGACATGGCAGCCAGGCAGCGTAGACAAGACTCTGCCCTCACACCCCATCATGCAGCTGATGCTGCAGGGCGCGGGCAGAGGGCGTGGCTGCCATAGTGCTGCTGGGCTGCCTGGGCAATCTGCGGAGGGCCATGGAGGTGGTAAGTGGTCCTGTGGGTGGGGGGGTGGGGGGTGGGGGGTGGGGATGGAAGGGTGGAGCGGGGTCGGGGCAAGTTTTTGGGCACTCGGTCTCTAAAAGGTTCGCCATCACTGTTCTAGTGGCTCCTTTCAGTGTTAGCGAAAATGGTCTTGGAGGTGGTTTGTTGCGCTATGTGTTGTTAGCTTCTTTGGCAGCTCCTTGATTAGGGTATTGTTTACTTCTTGATTGTTGGTCTGGAAATTTAGCCTTGGCAATGGTTCATAGAACCAAAAAGAAAACATCAATGGCCCTTTTTAATGTTAGGTTGGCCATTGATCTGTAAAAGATGTTATAGTTTTGTAGCTTTGCAGACTGAGCAGAGGAAGTGCACTCTTCTACCAAATATTCTTCGAAAGAGACAACGTTGCTGGGCACGACTGAGGAAGAAACAAAGGAGAAAGAAGAAAAAAGAAGAAAAAAAGAGCAAGAAAATGTCTCCAGCGCAAGCCCTCTTAGTCTTCGGCTGTGAGGGCACCCTCTACGCTGAGAGGTATGTTTAGTTGAGTCTTATATTCTTTAAAGCTTTAGGACAGGGGTCTCCAAACCTGGCCCTTTTATGACTTGTGGACTTCAACTCCCAGAATTCCTCAGCCAGCGTGCTGGGAGTTGAAGTCCACAAGTCATAAAAGGGCCAGGTTTGGAGACCCCTGCTTTAGGATATAGAGGGAGGTGGATGGTCTTCCAGTAATTATGCCTAGGTAAGCAAGGGTAACCCCTGTGTCTGGGGTAATAGTAACCACTGTGTATTGTGCATTCTTAGGAGTAAAACCCCAGTTCCAACTGAAGTAATGTTGACTTTCAAGGCACGAATCCAAAATGAACTGTAGACGAAGAAGAAGACATCAACAGTAAGACAGATGGTTTAATTCACTCTTCGGTGTATCATGAAATTGAGGAAGCCTGGCCAGTACTGTTTGGGCCTTGCTGAAATTTACCCTAAGGCAGTGGTGACGAACCTATGGCACGTGGGACAGAGGTGGCACTCAGAGCCCTCTCTATGGGCACGCGCGCCTTCGCCCCAGCCCCACCTCCCCCCGCGGCCCCATCTTCTCCAGCAGACCCCCGGAGGAGAATCACCCCTGGGTGTGGCCCGTGCGCAGCAGCCCAGCCAAGGACATGGCAGCCGGGCAGTGGGGACAAGACTCCGCCCTCGCACCCTGTCGCATGCAGATGAGGCTGTGGGGCGCAGGCAGAAGGCGTGGCTGCCATGGCACTGCAGGACCACCTGGGAGATCTGCGACGGGCCATGGAGGCGGTAGGTGGCCCTGCGGGATGGCAGAGCGGGATGGGGAGGCGGGCGGGCGAGAGCTGGGGCAGGGCGGCTTTTGGACACTCTAAAAGATCTAAAAGGTTCGCCATCACTGCCCTAAGGCTTGCTTTAGCAGTTTTTTAAAAAAATGGTCTTGGAGGTTCTTTGTTGTGCTATTTGTTGTTAGCGTCTTTGGCAGTTCCTTGATTAGGACATTGTTTACTTCTTGATTGCTGGTCTGATGTTAATCATAGTGTTAATCTATGCATATCTCAGTGTGGATTGCTGGTGAAGAGGTGTTGTCTTTTTTGCAAAGTGGGTACATATTGTTTCTGTCTGTCTATTCATGGCTAATTTGTCAGAGTGACAGGCTCCTAGAAATTTATTAATGTTTTTGGACATTGCTTGGTCTACGACAGGGGTAGGCAACCTTGGCTCTTTTATGACTCGTGTACTTCAACTCCCAGAATTCCTGAGCCAGAATGGCTGGCTCAGGAATTCTGGGAGTTGAAGTCCACGAGTCATAAAAGAGCCAAGGTTGCCTATCCCTGGTCTAGGATAGTCAGTTTCCCAACTGTAACTATGGTTAGGTCTTTGAATTTATTGTGAAATTAAAGAGTTTTCATTATATATTCTGGCTGCTACCTGGTATTATGATTGATATTTGATTTCACACCTTTCTTCCCTAGCATAATTTTAGCCATGGTGATGGTTCTTAGAACCAGAAAGGAAACCTCAGCGGCCCATTTAAATGATCAGTGTGGCCGGTGATTAATAATAGATTTTATAGATTTGTGCCTGGCATAATTCTAGCCAATGGTGATGGTTCTTAGAACCAGAAAGAAAACCTCAATGGCCCTTCTTAATGCTAGGTGTGGCTGTTGATCTATAATAGATTTTATAGTTTTCTGGCTGGCATTATTTTAGCCATGACGATGGTTCTTAGAACCAGAAAGGAAACCTCAATGGCCCCTTTCTAATGCTAGGTGTGGCCGTTGATCTATACAAGATTTTATAGTTTCCTAGCTTTGCAGATTGAGCGGAGGAACAAGTTGCGCTCTTCTGCCAAAGGTTCCTCGAAAGAGACGACGCATGCTGGGCATGGCAGAGGAAGAAACCAAAGAGAAAGAAGAAGAAAGAAAGTAGAACCAAGATAGCAAGAAAATGTCTCCAGCTCAAGCCTTTGGCTGTGATGGCACCTCGTACACTGTGAGGTAAGTTTAGTTGAGTCTTGTATTCTTCAAAGTCTCAGGGTATGGAGGGAGGCGGATGATCCGTTATGCCAGGGGTCCCCAACCCCTGGTCGGTGGACCATCACTGGTCCGCAGCATGCCAGCAAGTGGGCCACACAAATAAGCAAAGCTCCATCCTCAAGATTCAGGCAGTATTCAAAACCACACCCCCTCTGGTCTACAGAAAACCTTTCTCCACGGCACCGGTCCTTGGTGCCCAAAAGGTTGGGAACCTCTGCATTATGCCTAGATAAGGAATGGTAACACCTGCATCTGAGCTAATAGTAACCATTGTGTATTGTGCATTCTTAGGAGTAAAACTCCAGGGGCAGCTGATGTAACATTGATATTTTTTTTTAATCTCAAAGGCGTCTACTATACCATCTTAGAAAACAGAAGACACAGTTGTCAGCCTGCAGTGTTGATGGTGAAAATGGAGAAAGAAGGAATGGAATAAAAGAATGAATATGGTCTCCATCAAGAATGCTACTTCACCAACTCAATCACAACTGAGCTGTAGATATAAAGTTTTAAATGTTTGTTGCCAGGCATAAATTTAGCCATGGCGATGGTTCTTAGAACTGGGGGGGGGGGACTCTCAATGGCCCCTTTTAAAGCTAGGCATGGCTGCTGATAGATTATAGACTTTATGGTTTTCTTGCCTGGCATAATTTTAGCCATGGCAATGGTTTTCAGAACCTGAAATAAATCCTCAACAGCCCTTTTCTAATGCTAGGTGTGGCTGTTGATCTACAAAAGATTTTATAGTTTTTTTAGTTTTGCAGTCTGAGTGGAGAAACAAGTGCACTCTTGCTGACAAATGTTCTTCGAAAGGGACAACCCTTGCTGTGCACAGCAGAGGAAGACACAAAAGCAAAGAAAGAAAAAAGAAGACCAAGACAGCAAGAAAATGTCTCAAGCTCAAGCCCTATTAGCCTTTGGCTGTAAGGGCGCCTCCTACGCTGTGAGATAAGTTTAGTTTAGTCTTGTATTCTTCAAAGGATATGGAGGGAGGTGGGTGGTCTTCCCTACTTCTTGATCCGTTATGCCAGGGCTCCCCAATCCCTGGTCTGTGGACCAGCACCGGACTGCAGCATGCCAGCAAGTGGGCCACACAAACAAGCAAAGCTCCATCCTCAGGATGCAGGTATTCAACACCCCCCCCCTCTGGTCTGCGGAAACCCTTTATCCACGGCACCATTCCCTGGTGCCCAAACAGTTGGGAACCTCTGCATTATACCTAGATAAGGAACGGTAACACCTGCATCTGAGGTAATAGTAACCACTATACTTTGTGCATTCTTAGGAGTAAAACTCCAGGGGCAACTGAAGTAATACTATTTTTTTTAACTCAAAGGCTTCTACTACACCATCTTAGAAGATAGAAGACTCAGCTGCCAGCCTGCAGTGTTGATGGTGAAAATGGAGGAAGAAGGAATAGAACACAAGAATGAATATGGTCTCCATCAAGAATGCTACTTCACCAACTCAATCACAACTGAATTGTAGATATAAAGTTTTAAATGTTTGTTGCCAGGCATAAATTTAGCCATGGCGATGGTTCTTAGAACTGGGGGGGGGGACTCTCAATGGCCCCTTTTAAAGCTAGGCATGGCTGCTGATTAGATTATAGACTTTATGGTTTTCTTGCCTGGTATAATTTTAGCCATGGCAATGGTTTTCAGAACCTGAAATAAATCCTCAACAGCCCTTTTCTAATGCTAGGTGTGGCTGTTGATCTACAAAAGATTTTATAGTTTTTTTAGTTTTGCAGTCTGAGTGGAGAAACAAGTGCACTCTTGCTGACAAATGTTCTTCGAAAGGGACAACCCTTGCTGTGCACAGCAGAGGAAGACACAAAAGCAAAGAAAGAAAAAAGAAGACCAAGACAGCAAGAAAATGTCTCCAGCTCAAGCCCTATTAGCCTTTGGCTGTAAGGGCGCCTCCTACGCTGTGAGATAAGTTTAGTTTAGTCTTGTATTCTTCAAAGGATATGGAGGGAGGTGGGTGGTCTTCCCTACTTCTTGATCCGTTATGCCAGGGCTCCCCAATCCCTGGTCTGTGGACCAGCACCGGACTGCAGCATGCCAGCAAGTGGGCCACACAAACAAGCAAAGCTCCATCCTCAGGATGCAGGTATTCAACACCCCCCCCCCTCTGGTCCGCGGAAACCCTTTATCCACGGCACCATTCCCTGGTGCCCAAACAGTTGGGAACCTCTGCATTATACCTAGATAAGGAACGGTAACACCTGCATCTGAGGTAATAGTAACCACTATACTTTGTGCATTCTTAGGAGTAAAACTCCAGGGGCAACTGAAGTAATACTATTTTTTTTAACTCAAAGGCTTCTACTACACCATCTTAGAAGATAGAAGACTCAGCTGCCAGCCTGCAGTGTTGATGGTGAAAATGGAGGAAGAAGGAATAGAACACAAGAATGAATATGGTCTCCATCAAGAATGCTACTTCACCAACTCAATCACAACTGAATTGTAGATAATAAAGTTTTAAATGTTTGTTGCCAGGCGTAAATTTAGCCATGGCAATGGTTCTTAGAACTGGGGGGGGGGAACTCTCAATGGCCCCTTTTAAAGCTAGGCATGGCTGTTGATAGATTATAGACTTTATGGTTTTCTTGCCTGGCATAATTTTAGCCATGGTAATGGTTTTCAGAACCTGAAATAAAACCTCAACAGTCCTTTTCTAATGCTAGGTGTGGCTGTTGATCTATAAAAGATTTTATAGTTTTTTTAGCTTTGCAGACTGAGTGGAGAGCAAGTGCACTCTTGCTGACAAATGTTCCTCAAAAGAGACAACCCTTGCTGTGCACAGCAGAGGAAGAAACAAAAGCGAAGAAAGAAAAAAGAAGACCAAGACAGCAAGAAAATGTCTCCAGCTCAAGCCCTATTAGCCTTTGGCTGTGATGGAGCCTCCTACACTGTGTGGTAAGTTTAGTTGAGTCTTGTATTCTTCAAAGACTTAGGATATGGAGGGAGGTGGGTGGTCTTCCACTACTTGTTGATCTATTATGCCAGGGGTCCTCAACCCTCAGTCTGTGGACCAGCACTGGACCGCACCATGCCACCAAGCAGGCCACACAAACAAGCAAACTCCATCCTCAGGATGCAGGTATTCAAAACCATACCCCCTCTGGTCCGCGGAAACCCTTTATCCATGGCACCATTCCCTGGTGCCCAAATGGTTGGGAACCTCTGCATTATGCCTAGATAAGGAAAGGTAACACTTGCACTTGAGGTAATAGTAACCACTGTACTTTGTGCATTCTTCGGAGTAAAACTCCAGGGGCAGCTGAAGTAATACTATTTTTTTTAACTCAAAGACTTCTGCTACACCATCTTAGAAGACAGAAGATGAAAATGGAGGAAGAAGGAATGGAACGCAAGAATGAATATCAAGAATGCTACTTCACCACATAAATCAAAACTGAACTGTAGATAATAGATTTAATACTTTTCTTGCCAGCTGTAAATTTAGCCACGGCAATGGTTTTTAGAACCAGAAAGGAAACTTCCCCAACAGCCCTTTTAAATGCTAGACACAGCTGTTGATTGATTATAGATTTTACAGTTTTCTGCCTGGCGTAATTCTAGCCACGGTGATGGTTCTTAGAACCAGAAAGGAAATTACAACGGCCTTTTTAAATGACCAGTGTGGCTGTTGATTGATTATAGATTTTATAGTTTTCTGCCTGGCATAATTCTGGCCATGGCGATGATTCTTAGAACCAGAAAGAAAGCCTCAACGGCCCTTTTTAATACTAGGTGTGGCCGTTGATCTATAAAAGATTTTAGAGCTTTAGAGTCCCTGAGATTGAGGGGAGGAACATTTGCACGCCTGTTGCCAAATGTTCCTCAGAAGAGAGAAAGAGGAAGAAACAAAGGCGAAGAAAGAAAAAAGAAGAACCAAGACAGCAAGAAAATGTCTGCAGCTCAAGCCCTATTAGCCTTTGGCTGTGATGGCGCCTCCTACGCTGTGAGGTAAGTTGTATTCTTCAGAGTCTTAGGATATGGAGTGAAGTGGATGGTCCATTCTTCCTAGGAAATTGATGGTCCATTCTTCCTAGGTAAGTAGGGGGTAACAACTGCTTCTGAGGTAATAGTAACCACAGTGTATTGTGCATTCATAGGAGTAAAACGCCAGTGGCAGCTGAAGTAAAGCTGATTTTTTTTTTTGTCTCAAAGGGATGTACTACAGCATCTTAGAGGACAGAAGACTCAGCGTCGATGGTAAAAGTACAAGAAGAAGGAATGGAAATTAAGAAGAATATAATGTTTTAGATAATAGATTTTATATCGTTCTTGCCTGGCATAAATTAAGCCCTGGCAATGGTTATTATAACCAGAAAGGAAACCTCCCCAACAGCCCTTTTAAATGCTAGGCATGGCTGTTGATCGATAATAGATTTTATAGTTTTCTGCCTGGCGTAATTTTAGCCATGGTGATGGTTCTTAGAACCAGAAAGGAAATTACAATGGCCTTTTTAAATGACCAGTGTGGCTGTTGACTGATTATAGATTTTATAGTTTTCTGCCTGGCATAATTCTGGCCATGGCGATGGTTCTTAGAACCAAAAGAAAACCTCAATGGCCCTTTTTAATGCTAGGTGTGGCTGTTGATCCATTATAGATTTTATACCTTTCTTGCCTGGCATAATTCTGGCCATGGCGATGGTTCTTAGAACCAGAAAGAAAGCCTCAACAGCCCTTTTTAATGCTAAGTGTGGCCGTTGATCTATAAAAGCTTTTGTAGCTTTAGAGTCCCTGAGATCGAGGGGAGGAACATTTGCACGCCTGTTGCCAAATGTTCCTCAGAAGAGACACGGAGGAAGAAACAAAGGCGAAGAAAGAAAAAAGAAGAACCAAGACAGCAAGAAAATGTCTCCAGTTCAAGCCCTATTAGCCTTTGGCTGTGATGGCGCCTCCTACGCTGTGAGGTAAGTTGTATTCTTCAAAGTTTTATGATATGGAGGGATGTCAATGGTCCCCCCCCCAGCAAAAAAAATTGATGGTCCATTCTTCCTAGGTAAGTACGGGGTAACACCTGCATCTGAGGTAATAGTAACCACAGTGTATTGTGCCTTCTTAGGTGTAAAACCTCAGTGGCAGCTGAAGTAACGTTGATTTTTTTTTTTATTTCAAAGGCATGTACTACAGCATCTTAGAAGACAGAAGACTCAGCTTTGATGGTAAAAGTACAAGAAGAAGGAATGGAAATCAAGAATGAATACGATCTTGTAGATAGTTGATTTTTATATCTTTCTTGCCTGGCATAAATTAAGCCCTGGCAACGGTTCTTAGAACCAGAAAGAAAGTTTCAATGGACCTTTTAATTCTAGGTGTGGCCATTGATTGATAATAGATTTTATAGTTTTCTGCCTAGTGTAAATTTAGCCATGGCTATGGTTCTTAGAACCAGAAAGAAAACCTCTCAGTGGCCCATTTAAATGACCAACGTGGCCAGTGATTAATCATAGATTTTATAGTTTTCTGCCTGGCGTAATTTTAGCCATGGCGATCGATCTTAGAATCAGAAAAAAAGTTTCAATGGACCTTTTTAATTCTAAGTGTGGCCATTGATGGATAATAGATTTTATACCTTTTCTTGCCTGGCATAATTCTAGCCATGGCGATGGTTCTTAGAACCAAAAGAAAACCTCAATGGCCCTTTTTAATGCTAGGTGTGGCTGTTGATCCATTATAGATTTTATACCTTTCTTGCCTGGCATAATTCTGGCCATGGCGATGGTTCTTAGAACCAGAAGAAAGCCTCAACGGCCCTTTTTAATGCTAAGTGTGGCCGTTGATCTATAAAAGCTTTTGTAGCTTTTAGAGTCCCTGAGATCGAGGGGAGGAACATTTGCACGCCTGTTGCCAAATGTTCCTCAGAAGAGACACGGAGGAAGAAACAAAGGCGAAGAAAGAAAAAAGAAGAACCAAGACAGCAAGAAAATGTCTCCAGTTCAAGCTCTATTAGCCTTTGGCTGTGATGGCGCCTCCTACGCTGTGAGGTAAGTTGTATTCTTCAAAGTTTTATGATATGGAGGGAGGTCAATGGTCCCCCCCCCAGCAAAAAAAATTGATGGTCCATTCTTCCTAGGTAAGTAGGGGTAACACCTGCATCTGAGGTAATAGTAACCACAGTGTATTGTGCCTTCTTAGGTGTAAAACCTCAGTGGCACTGAAGTAGTTGATTTTTTTTTTTATTCAAAGGCATGTACTCCAGGCATCTTAGAAGACAGAAGACTCAGCTTTGATGGTAAAAGTACAAGAGAAGGAATGGAAATCAAGAATGAATACGATCTGTAGATAGTTGATTTTATATCTTTCTGCCGTGGAATAAATTAAGCCCTAGCAACGGTTCCTTCGAACAGAAAGCAGTTTCAATGACCTTTTTTAATTCTAGGTGTGGCATTGATTGATAATAGATTTTTTGTTTTCTGCTGGTGTAAATTTAGCCATTGCTAATGGTTCCTTAGAACCAAGAAAGAACCACTCAGTGGCCATTTAAATACCAACAGTGGCCATCTGATATAATCATAGATTTTTATAGTTTTTGCTGCCTGGCATAATTCTAGCCATGGCGATGGTTCTTAGAACCAAAAGAAAACCTCAATGGCCCTTTTTAATGCGAGGTGTGGCTGTTGATCAATTATAGATTTTATACCTTTCTTGCCTGGCATAATTCTGGCCATGACGATGGTTCTTAGAACCAGAAAGAAAGCCTCAAAGGCCCTTTTTAATGCTAAGCGTGGCCGTTGATCTATAAAAGATTTTGTAGCTTTAGAGTCCCTGAGATCGAGGGGAGGAACATTTGCATGCCTGTTGCCAAATGTTCCTCAGAAGAGACACAGAGGAAGAAACAAAGGCGAAGAAAGAACAAAGAAGAACCAAGACAGCAAGAAAATTCCTCCAGTTCAAGCCCGATTAGCCTTTGCTGTGATAGGCGCCTCCTAACGCTGTGAGGTAAGGTTTTTTGTTAAAAAAAAAATTTTTTTTTTTTCCCCCCCCCCCCCCCTTTGCCCAAAAAAGTTTTATGATATGGAGGGAGGCCAATGGTCCCCCCCCCAGCAAAAAAAATTGATGGTCCATTCTTCCTAGGTAAGTAGGGGTAACACCTGCATCTGAGGTAATAGTAACCACAGTGTATTGTGCCTTCTTAGTTGTAAAACCTCAGTGGCAGCTGAAGTAACGTTGATTTTTTTTTTATTTCAAAGGCATGTACTACAGCATCTTAGAAGACAGAAGACTCAGCTTTGATGGTAAAAGTACAAGAAGAAGGAATGGAAATCAAGAATGAATACGATCTTGTAGATATTTGATTTTATATCTTTCTTGCCTGGCATAAATTAAGCCCTGGCAACGTTCTTAGACCAGAAAGAAGTTGTCAATGGACCTTTTAATTCTATGGGTGTGGCCATTGATTGATAATAATTTTATAGTTTTCCTGCCTATGTAAATTTAGCATGGCTATGGTTCTTAGAACCAGAAAGAAACCTCTCAGTGGCCCATTTAAATGACCACGTGGCCAGTGATTAAATCATATATTTTAGGTTTCCTCCTGGCGTAATTTTAGCCATTGCGATCGGATCTTAGATCAGACAAAAAGTTTCATGGACTTTTAATTCTAAGTGTGGCCACTGTGATGGATATAGATTTTATAACCTTTCTTGCTGGCATAATTCTAGCCATGGAGATGTTTTCTTAGAACCAAAGAAAACCTCAATGGCCCTTTTTAATGCTAGGTGTGGCTGTTGATCAATTATAGATTTTATACCTTTCTTGCCTGGCATAATTCTGGCCATGACGATGGTTCTTAGACCCAGAAAGAAAGCCTCAACGGCCCTTTTTAATGCTAAGCGTGGCCGTTGATCTATAAAAGATTTTGTAGCTTTAGAGTCCCTGAGATCGAGGGGAGGAACATTTGCACGCCTGTTGCCAAATGTTCCTCAGAAGAGACACTGAGGAAGAAACAAAGCCGAAGAAAGAAAAAAGAAGAACCAAGACAGCAAGAAAATGTCTCCAGTTCAAGCCCTATTAGCCTTTGGCTGTGATGGCGCCTCCTACGCGGTGAGGTAAGTTGTATTCTTCAAAGTTTTATGATATGGAGGGAGGTCAATGGTCCCCCCCAAGCAAAAAAAATTGATGGTCCATTCTTCCTAGGTAAGAAGGGGTAACACCTGCCTCTGAGGTAATAGTAACCACAGTGTATTGTGCCTTCTTAGGTGTAAAACCTCAGTGGCAGCTGAAGTAACGTTTGATTTTTTTTTTATTTTCAAAGGCTGTACTACAGCATTTAGAAGACAGAAGACTCGCTTTGATGGTAAAATACAAGAAGAAGGAATGGAAATCAAGAATGAATACGATCTTGTAGATAGTTGATTTTATATCTTTCTTGCCTTGCATAAATTAAGCCCTGGCAACGGTTCTTAGAACCAGAAAGAAAGTTTCAATGGACCTTTTAATTCTAGGTGTGGCCATTGATTGATAATAGATTTTATAGTTTTCTGCCTAGTGTAAATTTAGCCATGGCTATTGTTCTTAGAACCAGAAAGAAAACCTCTCAGTGGCCCATTTAAATGACCAACGTGGCCAGTGATTAATCATAGATTTTATAGTTTTCTGCCTGGCGTAATTTTAGCCATGGCGATGGATCTTAGAATCAGAAAAAAAGTTTCAATGGACCTTTTTAATTCTAAGTGTGGCCATTGATGGATAATAGATTTTATACTTTTCTTGCCTGGCATAATTATAGCCATGGCGATGGTTCTTAGAACCAAAAGAAAACCTCAATGGCCCTTTTTAATGTTAGGTGTGGCTGTTGATCAATTATTGATTTTATACCTTTCTTGCCTGGCATAATTCTGGCCATGGCGATGGTTCTTAGAACCAGAAAGAAAGCCTCAACGGCCCTTTTTAATGCTAAGTGTGGCCGTTGATCTATAAAAGATTTTGTAGCTTTAGAGTCCCTGAGATCGAGGGGAGGAACATTTGCACGCCTGTTGCCAAATGTTCCTCAGAAGAGACACGGAGGAAGAAACAAAGGCGAAGAACGAAAAAAGAAGAACCAAGACAGCAAGAAAATGTCTCCAGTTCAAGCCCTATTAGCCTTTGGCTGTGATGGCGCCTCCTACGCTGTGAGGTAAGTTGTATTCTTCAAAGTTTTATGATATGGCGGGAGGTCAATGGTCCCCCCCCCAGCAAAAAAAATTGATGGTCCATTCTTCCTAGGTAAGTAGGGGTAACACCTGCATCTGAGGTAATAGTAACCACAGTGTATTGTGCCTTCTTAGGTGTAAAACCTCAGTGGCAGCTGAAGTAACGTTGATTTTTTTTTTATTTCAAAGGCATGTATTACAGCATCTTAGAAGACAGAAGACTCACCTTTGATGGTAAAAGTACAAGAAGAAGGAATGGAAATCAAGAATGAATACGATCTTGTAGATAGTTGATTTTATATCTTTCTTGCCTGGCATAAATTAAGCCCTGGCAACGGTTCTTAGAACCAGAAAGAAAGTTTCAATGGCCCTTTTAATTCTAGGTGTGGCCATTGATTGATAATAGATTTTATTGTTTTCTGCCTGGTGTAAATTTAGCCATGGCTATGGTTCTTAGAACCAGAAAGAAAACCTCTCATTGGCCCATTTAAATGACCAACGTGGCCAGTGATTAATCATAGATTTTATAGTTTTCTGCCTGGCGTAATTTTAGCCATGGCGATCGATCTTAGAATCAGAAAAAAAGTTTCAATGGACCTTTTTAATTCTAAGTGTGGCCATTGATGGATAATAGATTTTATACCTTTCTTGCCTGGCATAATTCTAGCCATGGCGATGGTTCTTAGAACCAAAAGAAAACCTCAATGGCCCTTTTTAATGCTAAGTGTGGCTGTTGATCTATAAAAGATTTTGTAGCTTTAGAGTCCCTGAGATCGAGGTGAGGAACATTTGCACGCCTGTTGCCAAATGTTCCTCAGAAGAGACACGGAGGAAGAAACAAAGGCGAAGAAAGAAAAAAGAAGAACCAAGACAGCAAGAAAATGTCTCCAGTTCAAGCCCTATTAGCCTTTGGCTGTGATGGCGCCTCCTACGCTGTGAGGTAAGTTGTATTCTTCAAAGTTTTATGATATGGAGGCAGGTCAATGGTCCCCCCCCCCAAAAAAATTGATGGTCCATTCTTCCTAGGTAAGAAGGGGTAACACCTGCATCTGAGGTAATAGTAACCACAGTGTATTGTGCCTTCTTAGGTGTAAAACCTCAGTGGCAGCTGAAGTAACGTTGATTTATTTTTTATTTCAAAGGCATGTACTACAGCATCTTAGAAGACAGAAGACTCAGCTTTGAAGGTAAAAGTACAAGAAGAAGGAATGGAAATCAAGAATGAATAAGATCTTGTAGATAGTTGATTTTATATCTTTCTTGCCTGGCATAAATTAAGCCCTGGCAACGGTTCTTAGAACCAGAAAGAAAGTTTCAATGGACCTTTTAATTCTAGGTGTGGCCATTGATTGATAATAGATTTTATAGTTTTCTGCCTGGTGTAAATTTAGCCATGGCTATGGTTCTTAGAACCAGAAAGAAAACCTCTCAGTGGCCGATTTAAATGACCAACGTGGCCAGTGATTAATGATAGATTTTATAGTTTTCTGCCTGGCGTAATTTTAGCCATGGCGATCGATCTTAGAATCAGAAAAAAAGTTTCAATGGACGTTTTTAATTCTAAGTGTGGCCATTGATGGATAATAGATTTTATACCTTTCTTGCCTGGCATAATTCTAGCCATGGCGATGGTTCTTAGAACCAAAAGAAAACCTCAATGGCCCTTTTTAATGCTAGGTGTGGCTGTTGATCAATTATAGATTTTATACCTTTCTTGCCTGGCATAATTCTAGCCATGGCGATGGTTCTTAGAACCAGAAAGCAAGCCTCAACGGCCCTTTTTAATGCTAAGTGTGGCCGTTGATCTATAAAAGATTTTGTAGCTTTAGAGTCACTGAGATCGAGGGGAGGAACATTTGCACGCCTGTTGCCAAATGTTCCTCAGAAGAGACACGGAGGAAGAAACAAAGCCGAAGAAAGAAAAAAGAAGAACCAAGACAGCAAGAAAATGTCTCCAGTTCAAGCCCTATTATCCTTTGGCTGTGATGGCGCCTCCTACGCTGTGAGGTAAGTTGTATTCTTCAAAGTTTTATGATATGGAGGGAGGTCAATGGTCCCCCCCCCAGCAAAAAAAATTGATGGTCCATTCTTCCTAGGTAAGTAGGGGTAACACCTTCATCTGAGGTAATAGTAACCACAGTGTATTGTGCCTTCTTAGGTGTAAAACCTCAGTGGCAGCTGAAGTAACGTTGATTTTTTTTTTATTTCAAAGGCATGTACTACAGCATCTTAGAAGACAGAAGACTCAGCTTTGTGGTAAAATACAAGAGAAGGAATTGGAAAGCAAGATGAATACGATCTTGTAGATAGTTGATTTTATATCTTTCTTGCCTGGCATAAATTAAGCCCTGGCAACGGTTCTTAGAACCAGAAAGAAAGTTTCAATGGACCTTTTAATTCTAGGTGTGGCCATTGATTGATAATAGATTTTATAGTTTTCTGCCTGGTGTAAATTTAGGCATGGCTATGGTTCTTAGAACCAGAAAGAAAACCTCTCAGTGGCCCATTTAAATGACCAACGTGGCCAGTGATTAATCATAGATTTTATAGTTTTCTGCCTGGCGTAATTTTAGCCATGGCAATCGATCTTAGAATCAGAAAAAAAGTTTCAATGGACCTTTTTAATTCTAAGTGTGGCCATTGATGGATAATAGATTTTATACCTTTCGTGCCTGGCATAATTCTAGCCATGGCGATGGTTCTTAGAACCAAAAGAAAACCTCAATGGCCCTTTTTAATGCTAGGTGTGGCTGTTGATCCATTATAGATTTTATACCTTTCTTGCCTGGCATAATTCTGGCCATGACGATGGTTCTTAGAACCAGAAAGAAAGCCTCAACGGCCCTTTTTAATGCTAAGTGTGGCCGTTGATCTATAAAAGATTTTGTAGCTTTAGAGTCCCTGAGATCGAGGGGAGGAACATTTGCACGCCTGTTGCCAAATGTTCCTCAGAAGAGACACGGAGGAAGAAACAAAGCCGAAGAAAGACAAAAGAAGAACCAAGACAGCAAGAAAATGTCTCCAGTTCAAGCCCTATTAGCCTTTGGCTGTGATGGCGCCTCCTACGCGGTGAGGTAAGTTGTATTCTTCAAAGTTTTATGATATGGAGGGAGGTCAATGGTCCCCCCCCCCAAAAAAAATTGATGGTCCATTCTTCCTAGGTAAGTAGGGGTAACACCTGCATCTGAGGTAATAGGAACCACAGTGTATTGTGCCTTCTTAGGTGTAAAACCTCAGTGGCAGCTGAAGTAACGTTGATTTTTTTTTTATTTCAAAGGCATGTACTACAGCATCTTATAAGACAGAAGAATCAGCTTTGATGGTAAAAGTACAAGAAGAAGGAATGGAATGCAAAATGAAATACGATCTGTAGATAGTTTTTTTTTGTATCTTTCTTGCCTGCATAAATTAAAGCCTGGCAACGGTTCTTAGAACCAAAAAGAAAGTTTTCAATTGACCTTTTAATTCTAGTGTGGCCATTGATTGATAAGATTTTATAGTTTTCTGCTGGGTACTTTAGCCATGGCTATGGTTTCTTAGAACCAGAAAGAAAACTCTCAGTGTCCGATTTAACATGACCAACGTGCAGTGATTATGCTAGATTTTTATAGTTTTCTGCCCTGGCGTAATTTTGCCATGGCGATCGACTCTTTAATACTCATAAAAAAGTTCAATGGACTTTTATTCTAAGTGTGCCATTGATGATAATAGATTTTATACCTTTCTTGCCTGGCATAATTCTGGCCATGGCGATGGTTCTTAGAACCAGAAAGAAAGCCTCAACGTCCCTTTTTAATGCTAAGTGTGGCCGTTGATCTATAAAAGATTTTGTAGCTTTAGAGTCCCTGAGATCGAGGGGAGGAACATTTGCACGCCTGTTGCCAAATGGTCCTCAGAAGAGACACGGAGGAAGAAACAAAGCCGAAGAAAGAAAAAAGAAGAACCAAGACAGCAAGAAAATGTCTCCAGTTCAAGCCCTATTAGCCTTTGGCTGTGATGGCGCCTCCTACGCTGTGAGGTAAGTTGTATTCTTCAAAGTTTTATGATATGGATGGAGGTCAATGGTCCCCCCCCCAGCAAAAAAAATTGATGTCACATTCTCCTAGTAATTATGGTACCCTGCATCTGAGGTAAATAGTACCCCAGTGTATTGTGCCTTCTTAGGTGTAAACCTCAGTTGGCAGCTGCATTAACGTTGATTTTTTTTTTTATTTCAAAGGCATGTACTACAGCATCTTAGAAGACAGAAGACTCAGCTTTGATGGTAAAAGTACAAGAAGAAGGAATGGAAATCAAGAATGAATACGATCTTGTAGATATTTGATTTTATATCTTTCTTGCCTGGCATAAATTAAGCCCTGGCAACGGTTCTTAGAACCAGAAAGAAAGTTTCAATGGACCTTTTAATTCTAGGTGTGGCCATTGATTGATAATAGATTTTATAGTTTTCTGCCTGGTGTAAATTTAGGCATGGCTATGGTTCTTAGAACCAGAAAGAAAACCTCTCAGTGGCCCATTTAAATGACCAACGTGGCCAGTGATTAATCATAGATTTTATAGTTTTCTGCCTGGCGTAATTTTAGCCATGGCAATCGATCTTAGAATCAGAAAAAAAGTTTCAATGGACCTTTTTAATTCTAAGTGTGGCCATTGATGGATAATAGATTTTATACCTTTCTTGCCTGGCATAATTCTAGCCATGGCGATGGTTCTTAGAACCAAAAGAAAACCTCAATGGCCCTTTAAAATGCTAGGTGTGGCTGTTGATCCATTATAGATTTTATACCTTTCTTGCCTGGCATAATTCTGGCCATGGCGATGGTTCTTAGAACCAGAAAGAAAGCCTCAACGGCCCTTTTTAATGCTAAGTGTGGCCGTTGATCTATAAAAGCTTTTGTAGCTTTAGAGTCCCTGAGATCGAGGGGAGGAATATTTGCACGCCTGTTGCCAAATGTTCCTCAGAAGAGACACGGAGGAAGAAACAAAGGCGAAGAAAGAAAAAAGAAGAACTAAGACAGCAAGGAAATGTCTCCAGTTCAAGCCCTATTAGCCTTTGGCTGTGATGGCGCCTCCTACGCTGTGAGGTAAGTTGTATTCTTCAAAGTTTTATGATATGGAGGGAGGTCAATGGTCCCCCCCCCCAAAAAAAATTGATGGTCCATTCTTCCTAGGTAAGTAGGGGTAACACCTGCATCTGAGGTAATAGTAACCACAGTGTATTGTGCCTTCTTAGGTGTAAAACCTCAGTGGCAGCTGAAGTAACGTTGATTTTTTTTTTTATTTCAAAGGCATGTACTACAGCATTTTAGAAGACAGAAGACTCAGCTTTGGATGGTAAAAGTACAAGAAGAAGGAATGGAAATCAAGAATGAATACGATCTTGTAGATAGTTCATTTTATATCTTTCTTGCCTGGCATAAATTAAGCCCTGGCAACGGTTCTTAGAACCAGAAAGAAAGTTTCAATGGACCTTTTAATTCTAGGTGTGGCCATTGATTGATAATAGATTTTATAGTTTTCTACCTAGTGTAAATATAGGCATGGCTATGGTTCTTAGAACCAGAAAGAAAACCTCTCAGTGGCCCATTTAAATGACCAACGTGGCCAGTGATTAATCATAGATTTTATAGTTTTCTGCCTGGCGTAAGTTTAGCCATGGCGATCGATCTTAGAATCAGAAAAAAAGTTTCAATGGACCTTTTTAATTCTAAGTGTGGCCATTGATGGATAATAGATTTTATACCTTTCTTGCCTGGCATAATTCTAGCCATGGCGATTGTTCTTAGAACCAAAAGAAAACCTCAATGGCCCTTTTTAATGCTAGGTGTGGCTGTTGATCCATTATAGATTTTATACCTTTCTTGCCTGGCATAATTCTGGCCATGGCGATGGTTCTTAGAACCAGAAAGAAAGCCTCAACGGCCCTTTTTAATGCTAAGCGTGGCCGTTGATCTATAAAA
>NW_024100357.1:0-14372 GCF_016545835.1 Crotalus tigris
GCCGGGGTCACGGATTTTTGTGCTCCTTTGGTGAAATTTATTTTTTGACCCAAATGTAAAAACGGACCTCAGAATGGGATTTGGGGTTAAATTTCATGCTTTAAAATGGTGCTTCTTCTAGTTTTCAAAAATTGAGACATTTTAGTGTCTGGGGAAGGAAATCCCTGATGCCGGGGTCACGGATTTTTGTGCTCCAGTGGTAAAAAAATTTTTTTGACCCAAATGTAAATATGGAATTCAGAATGGGATTTGGGGTTAAATTTCATGCTTAAAAATGGTGCTTCTTCTAGTTTTCAAAAATTGAGCCGTTTTGGTATCCAGGGAAGAAAATCACTGATGCCGGGGTGACGGATTTTTGTGCTCCGTTGGTGAAATTTATTTTTTGACCCAAATGTAAAAATGGACCTCAGAATAGGATTTGGGGTTAAATTTCATGCTTAAAAATGGTGTTTTTTCTAGTTTTCAAAAATTGAGCCATTTTACTGTCCGGGGAAGGAAATCTCTGATGCCGGGGTCACGGATTTTTGTGCTCCATTGGTGAAATTTTATTTTTGACCCAAATGTAAAAACGGACTTCAGAATGGGATTTGGGGTTAAATTTCATGCTTAAAAATGGTGCTTCTTCTAGTTTTCAAAAATTGAGCCGTTTTGGTATTCAGGGAAGAAAATCACTGATGCCGGGGTCACGGATTTTTGTGCTCCATTGGTGAAATTTTTTTTTTGACCCAAATGTAAAAACGGACCTCAGAATGGGATTTGGGGTTAAACTTCAGGCTTAAAAATGGTGCTTCTTCTAGTTTTCAAGAATTGAGCCGTTTTGGTATCCAGGGAAGAAAATCACTGATGCCGGGGTCACGGATTTTTGTGCTCCGTTGGTGAAATTTATTTTTTGACCCAAATGTAAAAATGGACCTCAGAATAGGATTTGGGGTTAAATTTCATGCTTAAAAATGGTGCTTCTTCTAGTTTTCAAAAATTGAGACATTTTAGTGTCAGGGGAAGGAAAGACCTGATGCCGGGGTCATAGATTTTGCTGCTCCGGAGATGAAAAAATTTTTTTGACCCAAATGTAAAAACGGACCTCAGAATGGGATTTGGGGTTAAATTTCATGCTTTAAAATGGTGCTTCTTCTAGTTTTCAAAAATTGAGACACTTTTGTGTCTGGGGAAGGAAATCCCTGATGCCGGGGTCACGGATTTTTGTGCTCCAGTGGTAAAAAATTTTTTTTGACCCAAATGTAAATATGGAATTCAGAATGGGATTTGGGGTTAAATTTCATGCTCAAAAATGGTGCTTCTTCTAGTTTTCAAAAATTGAGCCGTTTTGGTATCCAGGGAAGAAAATCACTGATGCCGGGGTCACGGATTTTTGTGCTCCTTTGGTGAAATTTTTTTTTTGACCCAAATGTAAAAACGGACCTCAGAATGGGATTTGGGGTTAAATTTCATGCTTTAAAATGGTGCTTCTTCTAGTTTTCAAAAATTGAGACATTTTAGTGTCTGGGGAAGGAAATCCCTGATGCGGGGGTCACGGATTTTGTGCTCCAGTGTAAAATTTTTTTGACCCAAGATGTAAATATGGGTAATTTTCAGAATGGGATTTGGGGTTAAATTTCATGCTTAAAAATTGGTGCTTCTTCTAGTTTTCAAAAATTGAGCCGTTTTGGTATCCAGGGAATAAAATCACTGATGCCGGGGTCACGGATTTTTGTGCTCCGTTGGTGAAATTTGTTTTTTGACCCAAATGTAAAAATGGACCTCAGAATAGGATTTGGGGTTAAATTTCATGCTTAAAAATGGTGTTTTTTCTAGTTTTCAAAAATTGAGCCATTTTACTGTCCGGGGAAGGAAATCTCTGATGCCGGGGTCACGGATTTTTGTGCTCCATTGGTGAAATTTTATTTTTGACCCAAATGTAAAAAAGGACTTCAGAATGGGATTTGGGGTTAAATTTCATGCTTAAAAATGGTGCTTCTTCTAGTTTTCAAAAATTGAGCCGTTTTGGTATCCAGGGAAGAAAATCACTGATGCCGGGGTCACGGATTTTTGTGCTCCATTGGTGAAATTTTTTTTTTGACCCAAATGTAAAAACGGACCTCAGAATGGGATTTGGGGTTAAACTTCAGGCTTAAAAATGGTGCTTCTTCTAGTTTTCAAGAATTGAGCCGTTTTGGTATCCAGGGAAGAAAATCACTGATGCCGGGGTCACGGATTTTTGTGCTCCAGTGGTAAAAAATTTTTTTTGACCCAAATGTAAATATGGAATTCAGAATGGGATTTGGGGTTAAATTTCATGCTTAAAAATGGTGCTTCTTCTAGTTTTCAAAAATTGAGACGTTTTGGTATCCAGGGAAGAAAATCACTGATGCCGGGGTCACGGATTTTTGTGCTCCGTTGGTGAAATTTATTTTTTGACCCAAATGTAAAAATGGACCTCAGAATAGGATTTGGGGTTAAATTTCATGCTTAAAAATGGTGCTTCTTCTAGTTTTCAAAAATTGAGCCGTTTTGGTATCCTGGGAAGAAAATCACTGATGCCGGGGTCACGGATTTTTGTGCTCCGTTGGTGAAATTTATTTTTTGACCCAAATGTAAAAATGGACCTCAGAATAGGATTTGGGGTTAAATTTCATGCTTAAAAATGGTGCTTCTTCTAGTTTTCAAAAATTGAGACATTTTAGTGTCAGGGGAAGGAAAGACCTGATGCCGGGGTCATAGATTTTGCTGCTCCGGAGATGAAAAAATTTTTTTGACCCATGTCAAAAATGGACCTCAGAATAGGATTTGGGGTTAAATTTCATGCTTAAAAATCGTGTTTTTTCTAGTTTTCAAAAATTGAGCCATTTTACTGTCCGGGGAAGGAAATCTCTGATGCCGGGGTCACGGATTTTTGTGCTCCATTGGTGAAATTTTTTTTTTGACCCAAATGTAAAAACGGACTTCAGAATGGGATTTGGGGTTAAATTTCATGCTTAAAAATGGTGCTTCTTCTAGTTTTCAAAAATTGAGCCGTTTTGGTATCCAGGGAAGAAAATCACTGATGCCGGGGTCACGGATTTTTGTGCTCCATTGGTGAAATTTTTTTTTTGACCCAAATGTAAAAACGGACCTCAGAATGGGATTTGGGGCTAAATTTCATGCTTTAAAATGGTGCTTCTTCTAGTTTTCAAAAATTGAGACATTTTAGTGTCTGGGGAAGGAAATCCCTGATGCCGGGGTCACGGATTTTTGTGCTCCAGTGGTAAAAAATTTTTTTTGACCCAAATGTAAATATGGAATTCAGAATGGGATTTGGGGTTAAATTTCATGCTTAAAAATGGTGCTTCTTCTAGTTTTCAAAAATTGAGCAGTTTTGGTATCCAGGGAAGAAAATCACTGATGCCGGGGTCACGGATTTTTGTGCTCCGTTGGTGAAATTTATTTTTTGACCCAAATGTAAAAATGGACCTCAGAATAGGATTTGGGGTTAAATTTCATGCTTAAAAATGGTGTTTTTTCTAGTTTTCAAAAATTGAGCCATTTTACTGTCCGGGGAAGGAAATCTCTGATGCCAGGGTCACGGATTTTTGTGCTCCATTGGTGAAATTTTTTTTTTGACCCAAATGTAAAAACGGACTAAAGAATGGGATTTGGGGTTAAATTTCATGCTTAAAAATGGTGCTTCTTCTAGTTTTCAAAAATTGAGCCGTTTTGGTATCCAGGGAAGAAAATCACTGATGCCGGGGTCACGGATTTTTGTGCTCCATTGGTGAAATTTTTTTTTTGACCCAAATGTAAAAAAGGACCTCAGAATGGGATTTGGGGTTAAATTTCATGCTTTAAAATGGTGCTTCTTCTAGTTTTCAAAAATTGAGACATTTTAGTGTCTGGGGAAGGAAATCCCTGATGCCGGGGTCACGGATTTTTGTGCTCCAGTGGTAAAAATTTTTTTTTGACCCAAATGTAAAAACGGACTAAAGAATGGGATTTGGGGTTAAATTTCATGCTTAAAAATGGTGCTTCTTCTAGTTTTCAAAAATTGAGCCGTTTTGGTATCCAGGGAAGAAAATCACTGATGCCGGGGTCACGGATTTTTGTGCTCCTTTGGTGAAATTTATTTTTTGACCCAAATGTAAAAATGGACCTCAGAATAGGATTTGGGGTTAAATTTCATGCTTAAAAATGGTGCTTCTTCTAGTTTTCAAAAATTGAGCCGTTTTGGTGTCAGGGGAAGGAAATTCCTGATGCCGGGGTCACAGATTTTTGTGCTCGGGAGATGAAAATTTTTTTTTGACCCGAATGTAAATACGGACCTCAGAATGGGATTCGGGGTAAATTTCATGCTTAAAAGTGGTGCTTCTTCTAGTTTTCAAAAATTGAGCCGTTTTGGTATGCAGGGAAGAAAATCACTGATGCCGGGGGCCCCGGATTTTTGTGCTCCTGAGATGAAATTTTTTTTTGACCCAAATGTAAAAATGGACCTCAGAATGGGATTCGAGGTTGAATTTCGGGCTTTAAAATTGTGCTCCTTATAGTTTTCAAAAATTGAGCCGTTTTAGTGTTCGGGGAAGGAAATTCCTGATGCCGGGGTCACGGAATTGTGCTCCAGTGGTAAAAAATTTTTTTGACCCAAATGTAAAAACGGACCTCAGAATGGGATTTGGGGTTAAATTTCATGCTTAAAAATGGTGCTTCTTCTAGTTTTCAAAAATTGAGCCGTTTTGGTATCCAGGGAAGAAAATCACTGATACCGGGGTCACGGATTTTTGTGCTCCGTTGGTGAAATTTATTTTTTGACCCAAATGTAAAAATGGACCTCAGAATAGGATTTGGGGTTAAATTTCATGCTTAAAAATGGTGCTTCTTCTAGTTTTCAAAAATTGAGACATTTTAGTGTCAGGGGAAGGAAAGACCTGATGCCGGGGTCATAGATTTTGCTGCTCCGGAGATGAAAAAATTTTTTTGACCCAAATGTAAAAACGGACCTCAGAATGGGATTTGGGGTTAAATTTCATGCTTTAAAATGGTGCTTCTTCTAGTTTTCAAAAATTGAGACATTTTAGTGTCTGGGGAAGGAAATCCCTGATGCCGGGGTCACGGATTTTTGTGCTCCAGTGGTAAAAATTTTTTTTTGACCCAAATGTAAAAATGGACCTCAGAATAGGATTTGGGGTTAAATTTCATGCTTAAAAATGGTGTTTTTTCTAGTTTTCAAAAATTGAGCCATTTTACTGTCCGGGGAAGGAAATCTCTGATGCCAGGGTCACGGATTTTTGTGCTCCATTGGTGAAATTTTTTTTTTGACCCAACTGTAAAGAACGGACTTCAGAATGGGATTTGGGGTTAAATTTCATGCTTAAAAATGGTGCTTCTTCTAGTTTTCAAAAATTGAGCCGTTTTGGTATCCAGGGAAGGAAATTCCTCATGCCGGGGTCACGGATTTTTGTGCTCCAGAGATGAAAAAATTGTTTTGACCGAAATGTAAAAACGGACCTCAGAATGGGATTCGGGGTTAAATTTCATGCTTAAAAATGGTGCTTTTTCTAGTTTTCCAAAAATTGAGCCGTTTTAGTGTCCGGGGAAGGACATTCCTGAGGCCCGGGTCATAGATTTTTGTGGTCCGGAGATGAAATTTTTTTTTCATCCAAATGTAAAAACGGACCTCAGAATGGGATTCGGGGTTAAATTTCATGCTTAAAAATGGTGCTATCTTCTAGTTTTCCAAAAATTGAGCCGTTTTGGGTGTCAGGGGAAGGAAGACCTTGATGCCGGGGTCTAGATTTTGCTGCTCCGTAGTATAAAAAATTTTTTTGACGCAAATGTAAAAACGGACCTCAGATGTGATTTGGGGTTAAATTTCAATGCTTTAAAATGGTGCTTCTTCTAGTTTTCAAAAATTGAACATTTTAGGTGTCTGGGGAAAAGGGAATCCCTGATGCCCGGGGTCACGGATTTTTGTGCTCCAGTGGTTAAAAAATTTTTTTTGACCCAATGTAAATATGGAATTCAGAATGGGATTTGGGGTTAAATTTCATGCTTAAAAATGGTGCTTCTTCTAGTTTTCAAAAATTGAGCCGTTTTGGTATCCAGGGAAGAAAATCACTGATGCCGGGGTCACGGATTTTTGTGCTCCGTTGGTGAAATTTATTTTTTGACCCAAATGTAAAAATGGACCTCAGAATAGGATTTGGGGTTAAATTTCATGCTTAAAAATGGTGTTTTTTCTAGTTTTCAAAAATTGAGCCATTTTACTGTCCGGGGAAGGAAATCTCTGATGCCGGGGTCACGGATTTTTGTGCTCCATTGGTGAAATTTTTTTTTTGACCCAAATGTAAAAACGGACTTCAGAATGGGATTTGGGGTTAAATTTCATGCTTAAAAATGGTGCTTCTTCTAGTTTTCAAAAATTGAGCCGTTTTGGTATCCAGGGAAGAAAATCACTGATGCCGGGGTCACGGATTTTTGTGCTCCCTTGGTGAAATTTTTTTTTTGACCCAAATGTAAAAAAGGACCTCAGAATGGGATTTGGGGTTAAATTTCATGCTTTAATAATGGTGCTTCTGCTAGTTTTCAAACATTGAGACATTTTAGTGTCTGGGAAGGAAATTCCCTGATGCCGGGGTCACGGATTTTTGTGCTCCAGTGGGTAAAAATTGTTTTTGACCCAAAATGTAAATATGGAATTCGATGGGATTTGGGTTAAATTTCATGTCAATAACCTGGTGCTTCTTCTAGTTTCAAAATTGAGCCGTTTGGTATCCAGGTAAGAAAATCACTGATGCCGGGGTCCGGATTTTTTGTGCTCGTTGGTTAAATTTATTTTTGCCCAAAGTAAAAATGACCTCAGAATAGTATTTGGGGTTAAAGTTCATGCTTAAAAATGGGGCTTCTTCTAGTTTTCAAAAATTGAGGCCGTTTTGGTGTCAGTGGAAGGAAGATCTGATGCCGGGGTCATAGATTTTGCTGCTCCGGAGATGAAAAAAATTTTTTGACCCAAATGTAAAAACGGACCTCAGAATGGGATTTGGGGTTAAATTTCATGCTTTAAAATGGTGCTTCTTCTAGTTTTCAAAAATTGAGACACTTTTGTGTCTGGGGAAGGAAATCCCTGATGCCGGGGTCACGGATTTTTGTGCTCCAGTGGTAAAAAATTTTTTTTGACCCAAATGTAAATATGGAATTCAGAATGGGATTCGGGGTGAAATTTCATGCTTAAAAATGGTGCTTCTTCTAGTTTTCAAAAATTGAGCCGTTTTGGTTTCAGGGGAAGGAAATTCCTGATGCCGGGGTCACAGATATTTGTGCTCCAGAGATGAAAATTTTTTTTTGACCGAAATTTAAAAACGGACCTCAAAATGGGATTTGGGGTTAAATTTCATGCTTAAAAATGGTGCTTCTTCTAGTTTTCAAAAATTGAGCCGTTTTGGTGTCAGGGGAAGGAAATTCCTGATGCCGGGGTCACAGATTTTTGTGCTCCAGAGATGAAAAATTTTTTTTGACCTGAATGTAAAAACGGACCTCAGAATGAGATTTGGGGTTAAATTTCATGCTTAAAAATGGTGCTTTTTCTAGTGTTCAAAAATTGAGCCGTTTTGGTATCCAGGGAAGAAAATCCCTGATGCCGGGGTCACGTATTTTTTTGCTCCAGAGGTGAAAAATTTTTTTTGACCGAAATGTAAAAATGGACCTCAGAATGGGATCTGGGTTAAATTTCATGCTTAAAAATGGTTTTTTTTCTAGTTTTCAAAAATTGAGCTGTTTTGGTATTCAGGGAAGGAAATCCCTGATGCCGGGGTCACGGATTTTTGTGCTCCAGAGGTGAAAATTTTTTTTTTTAACCCAAATGTAAACGGACTTCAGAATGGGATTTGGGGTAAATTTTCATGCTTAAAAATGGTGCTTCTTCTAGTTTTCAAAAATTGGCCGTTTGGTCTCCAGGAAGAACTCACTGATGCAGGGTCACGGATTTTTGTGCTCCGTTTGTGAAATTTATTGGTTTTGACCCAAATGTAAAAATGGACCTCAAATGGGTTTGGGGTTTAAATTTCATGCTTAAAATGGTGTTTTTTCTAGTTTTCAAAATTGAGCCATTTTACCTGTCCAGGGAATGAAATCTCTGATGCCGGGGTCACGGATTTTTCTGCTCCAAAGATGAAAATTTTTTTTTGACCCAACTGTAAAAACGGACCTCAGAATGGGATTCGTGGTTAAATTTCATGCTCAAAAATGGTGCTTTTCTAGTTTTCAAAAATTGAGCCGTTTTAGTGTCCGGGGAAGGAAATTCCTGATGGCGGGGTCACGGATTTTTCTGCTCCGGAGATGAAAAATTTTTTTGACCCAAATGTAAAAACGGACCTCAGAATGGGATTCGGGGTTAAATTTCATGCTTAAAAATGGTGCTTCTTCTTGTTTTCAAAAATTGAGCCGTTTTAGTGTCCGGGGAAGGAAATTCCTGATGCGGGTCACGTATTTTTGTGCTCCATTGGTGAAATTTTTTTATTGACACCAAATGTAAAAACGGACTTCAGTAATGGATTTGGGGTTAAATTCATGCTTAAAATGGTGCTTCTTCTTCTAGTTTTCAAAATTTGAGCCGTTTTGGTGTCACAAGGGAAGAAATCACTGATGCGGGGTCACGGATTTTTTGTGCTCCATTGGGGTGATAAATTTTTTTTTTGACCCAAATGTAAAAACACCTCCAAATGGTATTTGGGGTTAAATTTCATGCTTAAAAATGGTGCTTCTTCGAGTTTTCAAAAATTGAGCCGTTTTGGTGTCAGGGGAAGGAAAGTCCTGATGCCGGGGTCACAGATTTTTGTGCTCCAGAGAGAAAAATTTTTTTTGACCCAAATGTAAAAACGGACCTCAGAATGGGATTCGGGGTTAAATTTCATACTTAAAATTGGTGCTTTTTCTAATTTTCAAAAATTGAGCCGTTTTGGTATCCAGGGAAGGAAATCTCTGATGCCGGGGTCACAGATTTTTGTGCTCCGGAGACGAAAAATTTTTTTGACCCAAATGTAAAAACGGATCTCAGAATGGGATTTCGGGTTAAACTTCATGCTTAAAAATGGTGCTTCTTCTAGTTTTCAAAAATTGAACCGTTTTGGTGTTAGGGGAAGGAAATTCCTGATGCCGGGGTCACAGATTTTTGTGCTCTGGAGATGAAAATTTTTTTGACCCGAATGTAAAAATGAACCTCAGAATGGGATTCGGGGTTAAATTTCATGCTTAAAATTGGTGCTTTTTCTAGTTTTCAAAAATTGAGCCATTTTGGTATAAAGGGAAGGAAATCTCTGATGCCGGGGTCACAGTTTTTTCTACTCCGGAGACGAAAATTTTTTTTGACCCAAATGTAAAAACGGATCTCAGAATGGGATTTCGGGTTAAACTTCATGCTTAAAAATGGTGCTTCTTCTAGTTTTCAAAAATTGAGCCGTTTTGGTGTCAGGGGAAGGAAATTCCTGATGCCGGGGTCACAGATTTTTGTTCTGCTGAGATGAAAATTTTTTTTGACCCAAATGTAAAAACGGACCTCAGAATGGGATTTGGGGTTAAACTTCAGGCTTAAAAATGGTGCTTCTTCTAGTTTTCAAGAATTGAGCCGTTTTGGTATCCAGGGAAGAAAATCACTGATGCCGGGGTCATGGATTTTTGTGCTCCGTTGGTGAAATTTATTTTTTGACCCAAATGTAAAAATGGACCTCAGAATAGGATTTGGGGTTAAATTTCATGCTTAAAAATGGTGCTTCTTCTAGTTTTCAAAAATTGAGACATTTTAGTGTCAGGGGAAGGAAAGACCTGATGCCGGGGTCATAGATTTTGCTGCTCCGGAGATGAAAAAATTTTTTTGACCCAAATGTAAAAACGGACCTCAGAATGGGATTTGGGGTTAAATTTCATGCTTTAAAATGGTGCTTCTTCTAGTTTTCAAAAATTGAGACATTTTAGTGTCTGGGGAAGGAAATCCCTGATGCCGGGGTCACGGATTTTTGTGCTCCAGTGGTAAAAAATTTTTTTTGACCCAAATGTAAATATGGAATTCAGAATGGGATTTGGGGTTAAATTTCATGCTTAAAAATGGTGCTTCTTCTAGTTTTCAAAAATTGAGCCGTTTTGGTATCCAGGGAAGAAAATCACTGATGCCGGGGTCACGGATTTTTGTGCTCCGTTGGTGAAATTTATTTTTTGACCCAAATGTAAAAATGGACCTCAAAATGGGATTTGGGGTTAAATTTCATGCTTAAAAATGGTGTTTTTTCTAGTTTTCAAAAATTGAGCCATTTTACTGTCCGGGGAAGGAAATCTCTGATGCCGGGGTCACGGATTTTTGTGCTCCATTGGTGAAATTTTTTTTTTGACCCAAATGTAAAAACGGACCTCAGAATGGGATTTGGGGTTAAATTTCATGCTTTAAAATGGTGCTTCTTCTAGTTTTCAAAAATTGAGACATTTTAGTGTCTGGGGAAGGAAATCCCTGATGCCAGGGTCACGGATTTTTGTGCTCCAGTGGTAAAAATTTTTTTTTGACCCAAATGTAAATATGGAATTCAGAATGGGATTTGGGGTTAAATTTCATGCTTAAAAATGGTGCTTCTTCTAGTTTTCAAAAATTGAGCCGATTTGGTATCCAGGGAAGAAAATCACTGATGCCGGGGTCACGGATTTTTGTGCTCCGTTGGTGAAATTTATTTTTTGACCCAAATGTAAAAATGGACCTCAGAATAGGATTTGGGGTTAAATTTCATGCTTAAAAATGGTGTTTTTTCTAGTTTTCAAAAATTGAGCCATTTTACTGTCCGGGGAAGGAAATCTCTGATGCCGGGGTCACGGATTTTTGTGCTCCATTGGTGAAATTTTTTTTTTGACCCAAATGTAAAAACGGACTTCAGAATGGGATTTGGGGTTAAATTTCATGCTTAAAAATGGTGCTTCTTCTAGTTTTCAAAAATTGAGCCGTTTTGGTATCCAGGGAAGAAAATCACTGATGCCGGGGTCACGGATTTTTGTGCTCCATTGGTGAAATTTTTTTTTTGACCCAAATGTAAAAACGGACCTCAGAATGGGATTTGGGGTTAAACTTCAGGCTTAAAAATGGTGCTTCTTCTAGTTTTCAAGAATTGAGCCGTTTTGGTATCCAGGGAAGAAAATCACTGATGCCGGGGTCATGGATTTTTGTGCTCCGTTGGTGAAATTTATTTTTTGACCCAAATGTAAAAATGGACCTCAGAATAGGATTTGGGGTTAAATTTCATGCTTAAAAATGGTGCTTCTTCTAGTTTTCAAAAATTGAGCCGTTTTGGTGTCAGGGGAAGGAAAGACCTGATGCCGGAGTCATAGATTTTGCTGCTCCGGAGATGAAAAAATTTTTTTGACCCAAATGTAAAAACGGACCTCAGAATGGGATTTGGGGTTAAATTTCATGCTTTAAAATGGTGCTTCTTCTAGTTTTCAAAAATTGAGACACTTTTGTGTCTGGGGAAGGAAATCCCTGATGCCGGGGTCACGGATTTTTGTGCTCCAGTGGTAAAAAATTTTTTTTGACCCAAATGTAAATATGGAATTCAGAATGGGATTTGGGGTTAAATTTCATGCTTAAAAATGGTGCTTCTTCTGGTTTTCAAAAATTGAGCCGTTTTGGTATCCAGGGAAGAAAATCACTGATGCCGGGGTCACGGATTTTTGTGCTCCGTTGGTGAAATTTATTTTTTGACCCAAATGTAAAAATGGACCTCAAAATGGGATTTGGGGTTAAATTTCATGCTTAAAAATGGTGTTTTTTCTAGTTTTCAAAAATTGAGCCATTTTACTGTCCGGGGACGGAAATCTCTGATGCCGGGGTCACGGATTTTTGTGCCTCCATTGGTGAAATTTTTTTTTGACCCAAATGTAAAAACAGGCCTCAGAATGGATTTGGGTAAATTTCATGCTTTAAAATGGTGCTTCTTCTAGTTTCAAAAATGGAGACAAGTTAGGTCGGGGAAGGAAAATCCCTGATTCCCGTGGGTCACGGATTTTGGCTCCAGTGGTTTTTTTTTAAAAATTTTTTTTGACCCAAAATGTAAATATGGAATTCAGAATGGGATTGGGTTTAAATCATGACTTAAAAAATGGTGTTCTTTAGTTTCAAAAATTGAGCCGTTTTGGTACCAGGGAAGAGAAAAAATCAACTGAATCGACGGGGTCACGGATTTTTGTGCTCCGGAGATGAAAAATTTTTTTTGACTGAAATGTAAAAACGGACCTCAGAATGGGATTCGGGGTTAAATATAATGCTTGAAAATGGTGCTTCTTCTAAGTTTCAAAAATTGAGCCGTTTTGGTATCCAGGGAAGTAAATTCCTGATGCCGGGGTCATAGATTTTTGTGCTCCAGAGATGAAAATTTTTTTTTGACTAAAATGTAAAAACGGACCTCAGAATGTGGTTCGGGGTTAAATTTCATGCTTAAAAATGGTGCTTTTTTAGTTTTCAAAAATTGAGCCGTTTGGTATCCAGGGTAAGAAAATATGATGCCTGGGGGTCACGGATTTGTGCTGCCATGGTGAAATTTTTTTTTTGACCCAAATGTAAAACGGCACCTCAGAATGGGATTGGGTTAACTTTCAGGCTTTTAAAAGTTGATTCTTCTAGTTTCAAAAATTGAGAAATTTAGTGTTCTGGGGAAGGAAACCCTGATGCCGGGGTCTACGGATTTTTGCTGCTCCAGTGGTAAAAAAAGTTTTTTGACCCAAACGTAAATATGGAATAGAATGGGATTGGGGTAAATTTCATGCTTAAAAATGGTTTCTTTGGCTTTCTAGTTTTCAAAATTGAGCCGTTTTGGTACCAGGGAAGTAAAATCACTGATGCAGGGGTCAGGAATTTTTGTGCTCCGTTGGTGAAAAATTTATTTTTTGAACAAATGTAAAAATGGACCTCAGAATAGGATTGGGGAAATTCATGCTTAAAAATGGTGCTTCTTTCTAGTTTTCAAAAAATGAGCCGTTTTGGTTTCAGGGGAATGAAATTCCTGATGCCGGGGTCACAGATTTTTATGCTCTGGAGATGAAAAATTTTTTTTGACCCAAAAGTAAAAACGGACCTCAGAATGGGATTCGGGGTTAAATTTCATGCTTAAAAATGGTGCTTTTTCTAGTTTTCAAAAATTGAGCCGTTTTGGTATCCAGGGAAGGAAATCTCTGATGCCGGGGTCACAGATTTTTGTGCTCCGGAGACGAAAAATTTTTTTGACCCAAATGTAAAAACGGATCTCAGAATGGGATTTCGGGTTAAACTTCATGCTTAAAAATGGTGCTTCTTCTAGTTTTCAAAAATTGAACCGTTTTGGTGTTAGGGGAAGGAAATTCCTGATGCCGGGGTCACAGATTTTTGTGCTCTGGAGATGAAAATTTTTTTGACCCGAATGTAAAAATGAACCTCAGAATGGGATTCGGGGTTAAATTTCATGCTTAAAATTGGTGCTTTTTCTAGTTTTCAAAAATTGAGCCATTTTGGTATCAACGAAAGGAAATCTCTGATGCCGGGTCACAGTTTTTTCTGCTCCGGAGACGAAAATTTTTTTTGACCCAAATGTAAAAACGGATCTCAGAATGTGATTTCGGGTTAAACTTCATGCTTAAAAATGGTGCTTCTTCTAGTTTTCAAAAATTGAGCCGTTTTGGTGTCAGGGGAAGGAAATTCCTGGTGCCGGGGTCACAGATTTTTGTTCTGCTGAGATGAAAAATTTTTTTGACCCAAATGTAAAAACGGACCTCAGAATGGGATTCGGGGTTAAATTTCATACTTAAAATTGGTGCTTCTTCTAGTTTTCAAAAATTGAGCCATTTTGGTATCCAGGGAAGGAAATCTCTGATGCCGGGGTCACAGATTTTTGTGCTCCGGAGACGAAAATTTTTTTTGACCCAAATGTAAAAACGGACCTCAGAATGGGATTTCGGGTTAAACTTCAGGCTTAAAAATGGTGCTTCTTCTAGTTTTCAAGAATTGAGCCGTTTTGGTATCCAGGGAAGAAAATCACTGATGCCGGGGTCACGGATTTTTGTGCTCCGTTGGTGAAATTTATTTTTTGACCCAAATGTAAAAATGGACCTCAGAATAGGATTTGGGGTTAAATTTCATGCTTAAAAATGGTGCTTCTTCTAGTTTTCAAAAATTGAGCCGTTTTGGTGTCAGGGGAAGGAAAGACCTAATGCCGGGGTCATAGATTTTGGTGCTCCGGAGATGAAAAATTTTTTTTGACCCAAATGTAAAAACGGACCTCAGAATGGGATTTGGGGTTAAATTTCATGCTTTAAAATGGTGCTTCTTCTAGTTTTCAAAAATTGAGTCATTTTAGTGTCTGGGGAAGGAAATCCCTGATGCCGGGGTCACGGATTTTTGTGCTCCAGTGGTA
>NW_024100358.1:0-2722 GCF_016545835.1 Crotalus tigris
AAAATTGAGCCGTTTTGGTATCCAGGGAAGAAAATCCCTGATGCCGGGGTCACGGATTTTTGTGCTCCGTTGGTGAAATTTATTTTTTGACCCAAATGTAAAAATGGACCTCAGAATAGGATTTGGGGTTAAATTTCATGCTTAAAAATGGTGCTTCTTCTAGTTTTCAAAAATTGAGCCGTTTTGGTGTCAGGGGAAGGAAAGACCTAATGCCGGGGTCATAGATTTTGGTGCTCCGGAGATGAAAAATTTTTTTTGACCCAAATGTAAAAACGGACCTCAGAATGGGATTTGGGGTTAAATTTCATGCTTTAAAATGGTGCTTCTTCTAGTTTTCAAAAATTGAGACATTTTAGTGTCTGGGGAAGGAAATCCCTGATGCCGGGGTCACGGATTTTTGTGCTCCAGTGGTAAAAATTTTTTTTTGACCCAAATGTAAAAACGGACTAAAGAATGGGATTTGGGGTTAAATTTCATGCTTAAAAATGGTGCTTCTTCTAGTTTTCAAAAATTGAGCCGTTTTGGTATCCAGGGAAGAAAATCACTGATGCCGGGGTCACGGATTTTTGTGCTCCATTGGTGAAATTTTTTTTTTGACCCAAATGTAAAAACGGACCTCAGAATGGGATTTGGGGTTAAATTTCATGCTTTAAAATGGTGCTTCTTCTAGTTTTCAAAAATTGAGACATTTTAGTGTCTGGGGAAGGAAATCCCTGATGCCGGGGTCACGGATTTTTGTGCTCCAGTGGTAAAAAATTTTTTTTGACCCAAATGTAAATATGGAATTCAGAATGGGATTTGGGGTTAAATTTCATGCTTAAAAATGGTGCTTCTTCTAGTTTTCAGAAATTGAGCTGTTTTGGTATCCCGGGAAGGAAATTCCTGATCCCGGGGTCATAGATTTTTCTACTCCAAAGATGAAAAAATTTTTTTGACCCAAACGTAAAAACGGACCTCAGAATGGGATTCGGGGTTAAATTTCATGCTTAAAAATGGTGCTTCTTCTACTTTTCAAAAATTGAGCCGTTTTGGTATCCAGGGAAGGAAATCCCTGATGCCGGGGTCACGGATGTTTGTGCTCCAGAGGTGAAAAATTTTTTTGACCCAAATGTAAAAAGGACCTCAGAATGGGATTTGGTGGTTAAATTTCTATGCTTTAAAATGCTGCTTCTCTGTTTTCAAAAATTGAGACATTTTAGTGTCTGGGGAAGGAAATCCCTGATGCCGGGGTCACGGATTTTTGTGCTCCAGTGGTAAAAATTTTTTTTTGACCCAAATGTAAAAACGGACTAAAGAATGGGATTTGGGGTTAAATTTCATGCTTAAAAATGGTGCTTCTTCTAGTTTTCAAAAATTGAGCCGTTTTGGTATCCAGGGAAGAAAATCACTGATGCCGGGGTCACGGATTTTTGTGCTCCGTTGGTGAAATTTATTTTTTGACCCAAATGTAAAAATGGACCTCAGAATAGGATTTCGGGTTAAATTTCATGCTTAAAAATGGTGTTTTTTCTAGTTTTCAAAAATTGAGCCATTTTACTGTCCGGGGAAGGAAATCTCTGATGCCGGGGTCACGGATTTTTGTGCTCCATTGGTGAAATTTTATTTTTGACCCAAATGTAAAAACGGACTTCAGAATGGGATTGGGGGTTAAATTTCATGCTTAAAAATGGTTGCTTCTTCTAGTTTTCAAAAATGAGCCGTTTGGTAATCCCAGGGAAGAAAATCATGATGGCCGGGGTCACGGATTTTTGTCGCTCCATTGGTTGAAATTTTTTTTGACCCAAATTGTAAAAAAACGGACCTCAGAATGGGATTGGGGTTAAATTTCATGCTTTAAAATGGATGCTTCTTCTAGGTTTTCAAAAATTGAGACATTTAGTGTTGGGGAAGGAAAATCCCTGATGCCGGGGTCACGGATTTTTGCTGCCTCCAGTGGTAAAATTTTTTTTGATCCAAATTAAATATGGAATTCAGAATGGGATTTGGGGTTAAATTTCAGGCACAAATGGTTGCATTCTTCTAGTTTTCACAAAATTGAGCCGTTTTGGTGTCAGGGGAAGGAAAGACCTGATGCCGGGGTCATAGATTTTGGTGCTCCGGAGATGAAAAATTTTTTTTGACCCAAATGTAAAAACGGACCTCAGAATGGGATTTGGGGTTAAATTTCATGCTTTAAAATGGTGCTTCTTCTAGTTTTCAAAAATTGAGACACTTTTGTGTCTGGGGAAGGAAATCCCTGATGCCGGGGTCACGGATTTTTGTGCTCCAGTGGTCAAAAATTTTTTTTGACCCAAATGTAAATATGGAATTCAGAATGGGATTTGGGGTTAAATTTCATGCTTAAAAATGGTGCTTCTTCTAGTTTTCAAAAATTGAGCCGTTTTTGTATCCAGGGAAGAAAATCACTGATGCCGGGGTCACGGATTTTTGTGCTCCGTTGGTGAAATTTATTTTTTGACCCAAATGTAAAAATGGACCTCAGAATAGGATTTGGGGTTAAATTTCATGCTTAAAAATGGTGTTTTTTCTAGTTTTCAAAAATTGAGCCATTTTACTGTCCGGGGAAGGAAATCTCTGATGCCGGGGTCACGGATTTTTGTGCTCCATTGGTGAAATTTTATTTTTGACCCAAATGTAAAAAAGGACTTCAGAATGGGATTTGGGGTTAAATTTCATGCTTAAAAATGGTGCTTCTTCTAGTTTTCAAAAATTGAGCCGTTTT
>NW_024100359.1:0-7329 GCF_016545835.1 Crotalus tigris
TCTCGGCAATTGGGGGCTTTCTGTCCCTCGTTCTCGGCGGGTCCCCGGGTCCTGTGGAAAAGGACCTTTCCAAGATGGCCGACTTCCGGCCCTTCGCTCTTAATCGTTCCCCCAATTTCCTTTTTCAGAAGACCTTCTCTGCATGTCGGACTTTCCGTCCGCTCAAATCCGCCGTCCACCGGGGCCTTTGAAAAAAGACCTTTCCCGTCGTGGTGGTGGTGGTGGAAGGAGGTAAGGAGATGGGCGAGCGGGCCGGGTTGTATGACACTCTGCCTTTGCAAGGGGCTGTAACTTCCAGCAGGCTCAGGCAATGTGAGGAGGGGGGGGGGAGGAAATGCAGGGTTGGCGGTTCAGGAAGGGTGCCCTTGTCCCGAGGCACCGACGGTTCTTCCGGCCTGCTTTTTGCGGGGCGGAGGGTTGGGGGGAGAATGCAGAACACATCTGCCCATTTGCAGAACGGATGTGGCAGAAATAGCATCCCTTGGCACAACCTGGAGTAAAGAAAACCGGTTTCAGGCCATTGTGTCAGGGTAGGCCAAGTCTTCAGAAACGTGGGCTTTGACAAGCAGCACAGGGAACTCGTCTCTCTGGCTTTTCCTTTGAGAGTGGCTCTGGGTTTATGGTTGGGACCTCCTCCCAGTTATTGTGTTTGCGAAGCTGTGCTTCGTCGCTTGTCGCAATGCTGTTTGTCAGTTGTATCTTTTCTGCTTTCTTTCCAAGTCCCAAAGCACAGGAGAAATTTAAGCGGCTCACGTTACACCGAATAAAATGGGATGAGCAGAAAGGAGATGGTAAGAAAGTTTTCAAGTAATCCAATGACCTAGAAAGAGGCGAGCCCAACGTGGATGGCTTCGTGAACTGGTCCTTTACTGTCGCCAAAGGTTCGCTTCTTTTCATGAGCTACTGAGCTTGCAGAGGTCTGTATCTGCCTTTTCTAAGGAAGGCAGAATTATCACCTTCGGATGAATAAAGGATGTTTCCATTGACCGATCCGAGTGTACTTGTGAACAGACACATCCTCTTACAGTTGTTTCCCATTCGTACACCCTAAGCAGTTTATTTTTCTTGCAGATGAGGAGGAATCTGTGAAAAAAAAACCCAACAAATGTTCCCTGGTCTGGGAGCGCGAGTTAGTATTATGGTATGGTCAATGAAGGCGTTGGTTGATTCCCAGGTCACTAAGAAAAGTCCTGGTTTTTATTATGCCCTTAGCGACAGGACAGAGAAACACCTTCAGGAACTGAACTGTGGGTGCTCTGTACAATTGTCCCTTCAGAGCACCCCTCCTCTTTAATTCAAAAAGTGGGAGAGGTCGGGAGCGGAGCTTTGGAGAGGTGAAGTTCAAGCAGCGTGCTGCTGAAAACATGGCACGGGAGCATTTTAAGAAACACGGCAGTGAGCGTTATTGGGATCTAGGCTCTGAGCGAGTCAGTCCTAGAACACGCAGACTGACGGCCTTTTCTGAAGCCCCTTCTCACATTTCTGGGCGTTTGACATAAAGGGCAAGAAGTGAGCAGAAACATTAAGACTCTAAGCCCCGCCCCCACGCCCCCCTCATTCCCACAAATTCCTCCCCGTACAATGCACACAATTAAAGGAAATATCTTTCAGATCCAAAGAACGGCTTTTGGTTTTAATGTTTGGCTTTGGACTAACAGGACACGCGTGTGAGAGAGATCTTCAGCTTCCCCACTGCCACGAGTACACCTTCAGTCAAGTCTTGGGGTTTTATCATTCCTGCCCTGCAGGAGTGCCAGGAAGGATATTAAAATGTCTGGCTCTAAAAAAAATCGCCATTTAACTCATTAGGAAAGCTCAGGTCTTCAGATACACTGTGCCCCACACACACATTTAATCCTTTTGTTGCTGCAGAGAGACATTCGGTTAAGATCTAGCTGGCGCTCCAAGTGTCTGCTTATTCCGTCGGTTAGCCGCTTTGCTTGGGTGGTCGTAGCCGAGGTATATTAACAAACAGCGAGGGAAAGTGCACAGGAGCCGCTTAGGCTACCATCGCCTGTTTCCCCTGGGGAGTAGGGGAAGTCATTTATTGAGAAGATTGAGTCCTACGTTAAAGAAGCATAGCAGACAGAAAAGGAAAAAAAACCATTTTAACATGATTTTACGAGATTATTATTTTTTATTTATCTATTGAAGCTATTGCGTGCTATTAAGGGTCAAAAAACAGTGCCATCCATCCCGTGGTTGAAGCAGGCCCAGCAGCCATTACAAAACTTGTCAATGGAATTTTAAGGCTACTCTTTCTTATTAAAACCTTATTAATATTAATAGGACATCATAGTCCTCCTTAACTAGGTTGAAGGCTTTTGAAGCAGATTTCTTCTTCCGCGCCTGTGCGTTGCAGCAAACGGGCCTCCCCTGGCCCTGTTAATAAGGTGTTAATACCGTTCATAAAGACAGAGAATATCGTAATTTTAAAATTGCCATATAAAGCGGTTATTTCTTTTGGGTGTCCCCGCAATACCCGGTTTTGACAACAGGGAGGGCAGAGTTTCCGTTCCCGCTAGCATTAACGTTGAGGCCTTTTGCCCAGCATCGGGACACCGAGAAGCTAAGCCGCAAAGCGCAGAGCGTCTCCACTCGCTGCTCCTGCCAAAGGGACGGGCGGCTTCCCTCGGCCTTCGGCGCATGTCCGCCGGCTGGTTCGTCACCAGCAATCCAGCAATCTCCCAGAGGCCTTCTCGGCAATTGGGGGCTTTCTGTCCCTCGTTCTCGGCGGTTCCCCGGGTCCTGTGAGAAAAGGACCTTTCCAAGATGGCCGACTTCCGGCCCTTCGCTCTTAATCGTTCCCCCAATTTCCTTTCACAGAAGACCTTCTCTGCATGTCGGACTTTCCGTCCGCTCAAATCCGCCGTCCACCGGGGCCTTTGAAAAATGACCTTTCCCGTCGTGGTGGTGGTGGTGGAAGGAGGTAAGGAGATGGGCGAGCGGGCCGGGTTGTATGACACTCTGCCTTTGCAAGGGGCTGTAACTTCCAGCAGGCTCAGGCACTGTGAGGAGGGGGGGGGAGGAAATGCAGGGTTGGCGGTTCAGGAAGGGTGCCCTTGTCCCGAGGCACCGACGGTTCTTCCGGCCTGCTTTTTGTGGGGCGGAGGGTTGGGGGGAGAATGCAGAACACATCTGCCCATTTGCAGAACGGATGTGGCAGAAATAGCATCCCTTGGCGCAACCTGGAGTAAAAAAAACCGGTTTCAGGCCATTGTGTCAGGGTAGGCCAAGTCTTCAGAAACGTGGGCTTTGACAAGCAGCACAGGGAACTCGTCTCTCTGGCTTTTCATTTGAGAGTGGCTCTGGGTTTATGGTTGGGACCTCCTCCCAGTATTGTTGTTTGCGAAGTTGTGCTTCTTTGTCGTTGTCGCGATGCTGTTTGTCAGTTGTTCTTCTGCTTCTTTCCAAGGTCCCAAAGCACAGGAGAAATTTAAGCGGCTCACGTTACACCCGAATAAAATGGGATGAGGCAGAAAGGAGATGGTAAGAAAGTTTTAAGTAATCACGTGACCCTAGAAAGGGGCGAGCCCAACGTGGAGGGCTTCGTGAACTGGTCCTTTAGTGTCGCCAAAGGTTCGCTTCTTTTCATGAGCTACTGAGCTTGCAGAGGTCTGTATCCTGCCTTTTCTAAAGGAAGGGCAGAATTCTCACCTTCTGTAGGAATAAAGGATGTTTCCGATCTGACCGATCTCGAGTGTACTTTTGAACAGACACATCCGTCTTCAGTTGTTTCCCCATTCTTACACCCTAAGCAGTTATTTTTCTTGCAGATGAGGAGGACTCTGTGAAAAAAACCCCAACAAATGTTCCCTGGTTTGGGAGGCGAGTAGTATTTATGGTATGGTCTAACTGAGGCGTTTGGTGATTCCCAGCGTCACTAAGAAAGTCCTGGTTTTTATTATGCCCCCTTAGCGACAGGACAGAGAAAAACACCTTCAGGAACTGAACTGTGGGTGCTCTGTACAATGGTCCCTTCAGAGCACCCCTCCTCTTTAATTCAAACAGTGGGAGAGGTCAGGAGCGGAGCTTTGGCGAGGTGAAGTTCAAGCAGCGTGCTGCTGAAAACATGGCACGGGAGCATTTTAAGAAACACGGCAGTGAGCGTTATTAGGATCTAGGCTCTGAGCGAGTCAGTCCTAGAACCCGCAGACTGACGGCCTTTTCTGAAGCCCCTTCTCACATTTCTGGGTGTTTGACATAAAGGGCAAGAAGTGAGCAGAAACATTAAGACTCTAAGCCCCGCCCCCGCACCCCCCTCATTCCCACAAAGTCCTCCCCGTACAATGCACACAATTAAAGGAAATATTTTTCAGATCCAAAGAACGGCTTTTGGTTTTAATGTTTGGCTTTGGACTAAGAGGACACACGTGTGAGAGAGATCTTCAGCTTCCCCACTGCCACGAGTACACCTTCAGTCAGTCTTGGGGTTTTATCATTCCTGCCCTGCAGGAGTGCCAAGGAGAGGATATTAAAATGTCTGGCTCTAAAAAATGCCATTCTACTCTTAGGAAAGCTCAGGTCTTTCAGATACCTTGCTGGTCCCCACACACCCCATGTAATCCTTTTTGTTGCTGCAGAGAGACATTCGGTTAAGCTCTAGCTGGAGCTCCACGTCTCTTAGTCCGTCGGTAGCCGCTGTGCTTGGGTTGGTCGTAGCCGAGGGATATTTAAAAACAGCGAGGAAAGTGCACAGGAGGCCCGCTTAGGCTCCCATCGCCTGTTTCCTGGGAGAGGGGAAGTCATTTATTGAGAAGAATTGAGTCCTACGGTTAAAGAAGGCATAGCATCCAGAAAAGGAAATAAACCCTTTTAACATGATTTTAAGATGGTTATTATTTTTTTATTTATCTATTGAAGCTATTGCTTGCTATTAAGGTCAAAAAAAAACCAGGGCCCATCCCATCCAGTGGTTGAAAATCAGGGCAGCCCCAGCCTGCCATTACACAACAATGGCATTTAAAGGCTACTCTTTCCTTATTAAAACCTTATTAATCTTAATAGGGCATCGATAGTTCCTCCTTACCTGGTTGCGGCTTTTGAAGCAGATTTCTTCGTCCGCGCCTGTGCCTTGCAGCAATCGGGCCTCCCCTGGCCCTGTTAATAAGGTGTTTATACCGTTAATAAAGACAGAGAATATCGTAATTTTAAAATGCCATTAAAAGCGTTTATTTCTTTTGCTGGCGGCAATACCCGTTTTTGACCACAGGAGGGCAGAGCTTTCCGTCCCGTACCATTAACGTTGAGGCCTTTTGCCCAGCATCGGGACACCGAGAAGCTAAGCCGCAAAGCGCAGAGCGTCTCCACTCTATGCTCCTGCCAAAGGGACGGGCGGCTTCCCTCGGCCTTCGGCGCATGTCCGCCGGCTGGTTCTTCACCAGCAATCCAGCAATCTCCCAGATGCCTTCTCGGCAATTGGGGGCTTTCTGTCCCTCGTTCTCGGCGGTTCCCCGGGTCCTGTGAGAAAAGCACCTTTCCAAGATGGCCGACTTCCGGCCCTTCGTTCTTAATCGTTCCCCCACTTTCCTTTCACAGAAGACCTTCTCTGCATGTCGGACTTTCCGTCCGCTCAAATCCGCCGTCCACCGGGGCCTTTGAAAAACGACCTGTCCCGTCGTGGTGGTGGTGGAAGGAAGTAAGGAGATGGGCCAGCGGGCCGGGTTGTATGACACTCTGCCTTTGCAAGGGGCTGTAACTTCCAGCAGGCTCAGGCAATGTGAGGGGGGGGAAATGCAAAGGGTTGGCGGTTCAAGGGTGCACTTGTCCCGAGGCACCGACGGTTCTTCGGCCTGCTTTTTGTGGGTGCGGAGGGTTGGGGGAGAATGCAGACACATCTGCCCATTTGCAGAACGGATGTGGCAGAAAGAGCATCCCTTGGCGCAACCTGGAGTAAAGAAAACCGGTTTCAGGCCATTGTGTCAGGGTAGGCCAAGTCTTCAGAAACGTGGGCTTTGACAAGCAGCACAGGGAACTCGTCTCTCTGGCTTTTCCTTTGAGAGTGGCTCTGGGTTTATGGTTGGGACCTCCTCCCAGTTATTGTGTTTGCGAAGCTGTGCTTCGTCGCTTGTCGCGATGCTGTTTTTCAGTTGTATCTTTTCTGCTTTCTTTCCAAGGTCCCAAAGCACAGGAGAAATTTAAGCGGCTCACTTACACCGAATAAAATGGGTGATCAGAAAGAGATGTAATAAGTTTTAAAGTAATCAAATGACCTAGAAGGGGCGGCCCAACGTATGGCTTCGTGAACTGGTCCTTTACTGTCGCCAAGGTTCGCTTCTTTTCAATAGCTGCTGAGCTTGCAGAGTTCTGTCTCATGCCTTTTCTATTAAAGGAAGGGCAGAATTTCTCAACCTCTGTGATTACTACAGGATGTTTTTCCGATCTGACCCGATCTCGAGTGTACTTTTGCACAGACACATCCATCTTCAGTTGTTTCCCCATTCTTACACCCTAAGCAGTTTATTTTTCTGGCAGATGAGGAGGAATCTGTGAAAAAAAACCCAACAAATGTTCCCTGGTTTGGGAGGCGAGTAGTATTTATGGTATGGTCTAACTGAGGCGTTTGGTGATTACCAGCGTCACTAAGAAAGTCCTGGTTTTTATTATGCCCCCTTAGCGACAGGACAGAGAAACACCTTCAGGAACTGAACTGTGGGTGCTCTGTACAATTGTCGCTTCAGAGCACCCCTCCTCTTTAATTCAAAAAGTGGGAGAGGTCAGGAGCGGAGCTTTGGCGAGGTGAAGTTCAAGCAGCGTGCTGCTGAAAACATGGCACGGGAGCATTTTAAGAAACACGGCAGTGAGCGTTATTGGGATCTAGGCTCTGAGCGAGTCAGTCCTAGAAGCCGCAGACTGACGGCCTTTTCTGACGCCCCTTCTCACATTTCTGGGCGTTTGACATAAAGGGCAAGAAGTGAGCAGAAACATTAAGACTCTAAAACCCCGCCCCCCAGTCGCCCGCCCTCATTCCCACAATTCTCCCCTACAATGCACACAATGAAAGGAAATATTTTTCAGATCCAAAGAACGGCTTTTGGTTTTAATGTTTGGCTTTGGACTAACAGGACACGCGTGTGAGAGAGATCTTCAGCTTCCCCGCTGCCACAAGTACACCTTCAGTCAGTCTTTGGGTTTTATCATTCCTGCCCTGCAGGAGTGCCAAGGAGAGGATATTAAAATGTCTGGCTCTAAAAAATGCTATTCTACTCTTAGGAAAGCTCAGGTCTTTCAGATACCTTGCTGGTCCCCACACACCCCATTTAATCCTTTTTTTTGCTGCAGAGAGACATTCGGTTAAGCTCTAGCTGGAGCTCCACGTCTCTTATTCCG